>NW_010125585.1:47072-58362 GCF_000699245.1 Pterocles gutturalis | reverse complement strand
GTTTTTTTTTTTTTTTTTTTTTATGAACTGATTTGTCAAGATGGACAAGTTGCAGCAGTTCACTTCAAAACAAAAAGTATTAGCAGTGCCCAAGCAGCATTTTAACACATACAAGCTAGAGCTTGTATGTGTAGAGAGTATCACAGTCTATCTCCACTATGGGGTTCATAACTTTATAGGTATAGGGATACTTAAGACCCTCTGGTTCCCTCCAGGTTTGCCTTCTCCCACATATATTTTTGCTCTGCCACTTTTATCTAGCAGAGAAAATACTTTTAAATGTCTGTGTCCAAAATCAGTCCAGGTACATACACAGTTCAACCTCTGAATGCAACTGATGTGGCTCTTAGCGAGCCTGAATCTTCATCGGTTCCATTTTTGACTTAGAAGGTTTCAAAGCACCAAGCAGCCCTGACAATCAGATGGTATGATTTGTAAACTTAGCTTGAGTACAAAGAAACTGAGACATCCAGGATTAATAAAATACTTTAAATATTTTTTCCTGAATGTTCTTGTGCTTTATTAATATTCCATGAATTCGGTGAAAGCTGACAAAATTTGTGAAGTCCTAGCCTGATCTGTGTGATGGCCAAATTCTTTTATGTAAATGTTTTATGTTTTATTTTCTTGCAGCAAAGCATCTTAACCTATAACTGATGCAACAAGCCATATGCAGGACTTTACAGTTACTACATATGAGTAACCCACTTAAATAGCTAAAATTGTGCAATTCAGGATTTTTACCTGATATTGGTAACATGCACTTTCTCATTCTTTTTAGGCACTTACAGAGCATAAATGGTCAATACATAGACTAGACGATGAATTATAGCTACTGAATGAAATAAACAGAATGAGGTTTTTAAGTGATAAAATTGTAACAGCTTGAAGTTGCACTAAGTTGTCCCATTCCGTGGAGATTAAATTATTAAGTTATTATTAAGGTATTCTTGGAACTACTTTCTCTGCTGCTTTATGTTACGTTGGAACATCTAGAACAAAACACAAGCCAAAATCCTTATTCTTGGATTAGACCACTTGAGAAGGATATGAATCTGTAATTGCAGGTAACTTGAGCTTGGCCTTCCTACAGTTCTATCACCTCCCTTAAAGCATCAGCTTCTCCTTTTTTCTCTCTAGCTAGAAGATGTTGAGGAGTATGTTTTAAAATCTGAGGCTTAAATTCACATTTTGTCATCTTTAAAAAATGTGTCCTTCAGACAAATTGAGTTTGATATAACCAAATCTACTGTGCTCTCTGAAGTTAAAATTGCATGTATAGCTATCCCCCTGCAGATTCTCCTAAAGAGCTGAAATTCAAATCTTGTCTGTGGAAGAACAGAAGAGCAAAGATCCATTCAGCGTAGGACACCTAGCTGGAGCTAGCCATGTGGCCCCAGGAAAAATATTAGAAATAGGATAAATATAGAGTGATCCTTCCCTGGCTGTAGAGATTACAATTTTAGAGAGTTGCTGTCTAGGAAAGTTGCAACTGGATTGTTCTATTTAGTATAACCAAGGTTGGGTCTATTTTTCATTAATTTATTTAAATTTTAATATTTTTTTGTAATATAAGAAATCCACAATATTCTTCAAGGATTTCCGTGGTTTAGATAAGTATTTATGTGAAAAAACCTCTTTCTTTATTTTACTTTACATTGGTGTCAAGCAATGGCAGTTTGTACTCCCTGCTTTTCCTGTTGTGAGAGGGTGAACGATTTCCCTTGCTCATTTTATCTGCACCTTCTTCTTTTTATAAGTCTCTATCATAGAATTCTTCATCTTCTTCCATTCCAGGGTCATAAATATTAACCAATTTAGTCTCTCCTTGTCTTGAGTGTTGCCCTGTAACTGCTTGTTGCCATTCACCATGTCTTTGCTAATTCTTCCACAGCAATTTTATGATGCAGTTGAATTTGGCTTATTTTCCTTAGAAAAGAGCTGACAATTCTTCACAAAATAAAATATTAAATGTTTTTTCCATCTATATAATGTCATATGTACTAAGCTTTTTGTTTATCAATTAGAATGTTTCCATGCATTGAGAGAATTCCATGTATTTTCTGCGTAGGACAGACATGTAGAAACACTCTTGCACAGCCATAGGATAATTATATAATTTGTTAAATTTCACCACAATATTCACCAAAACTGAGACTTCTAAAATGACACACTCCCTGTTACTTATTATTCGAAAGTGTAATTATACCTTTTAATCTTTATCTATCTTCCCTACCCTAATCCCATATTGGAATTTGTCCCAATATGAGTATGTACTTCTGGTCTACAATCAATCTTTGAATCACCACTGGTCATTTCTAAAAATCTTCACTAACGTCAGACTTTCTAATATGTGTCTTCTTATTTTGTCTAAAAAAGAAATTGTTACGGGTAACTAGTTGTAACTTGGGTGATAGAGGTTAGGAAAATCCAGAGAACAGATTTTCTCTGAGGTACAGTTGGCATAAATATCGTCTTAATCTCAACATCCTACAATTTTCTAGTTTTTCTCTTTTCAGTGTCACAGTCTAAAAGCCATTAACACAGCCAGGGGCAACGAGTAACTTCAGGGAATGAATGTTCTGATTCACTTTATGTTCCAGAGCTTTATGTTCCAGAGCAAAATGAGCTATATTCCTAAATAATTATTTGAGAATCACAGAATCACAGAATATTACACCAGGATTAGTTATTCAGGAGCTGGAAAATATGTCACAGTATAAAATTATTTTTCCAGTGAGCCACCCTGTAGTGATTTTTGTGGTGGAGGAAGTGATCATATAGATTAGAAAAATGATAAGTGAAAACTAGAAGTTGAATCTTGGGACACGTACCTGCTTGTACAAGTAGTCTTATTTCAGTAGACCCAGGCTAGTTTATACAAAAAGCCATTAAGAATTCAAATGGATACCAAAATGTTCCACCTCCCCCTACAATAACATCCATATGGCTTTCTACATATTGTTGCAAATTCAAATAACTGAGGAATTCCATGCAGTGCTTTTATCCTCTCACCTAACAAATCATCCATAAAGCTAAGTACCCTTCACATGGTATTTGTATAAAGGGGTCATCTACTGTTTTCACAGACAGCTATTTGTTATTGGCATGTTTAGGTTCTGCATATAAATAGCACAGATTTATAATCAAATATTTTTTTGCAAAGTCAAAACATTTAGAGGAACTGGATGAAAAAGTGACTGGAAGCAAGTCTCTGCCATCTACTTTCCCACTTCTCCATGGCCTCTTCTTAATGATAGCAGGCTGCTTTAGATTTCTAGAAATTAAGTACACATCTACCCTGCCCTCAGGGCAGATAAATCAGAGTTTATGCAGTGTTGTTTGAAGATTTTTTTATACACCTATTAGTAAAGGTAGAGGAAGCAGAATGGGAGGAAAGGGATAAAAGCCTGCTGACTCTGCAGGTTCCATCCTGTACATACAGGCAGTTTGCATGACCCCCCTACTCCCTCTGCCACCATATGTCAAAGGTGACATCTTTGCAATAGTTAAGAGTACTTTTTTCTGTGCCTTGTAAAATACATTAGGGCAGATGAATGAGTGAACCTGTCAGGGAAAAGATAATTCTAGATTTGTCTCTTAGAATGGACAATAGGAGATTTTTATGTAAGATTGTAAAAACAGGACAAACATGTACTGATACTTCCCACAGTGCTACACAGGATGCCAGCAATCTGTGATTCAAGGACTCTCAGAGTAAAATGCAGTTTCTTTTTTAATTCAGTTGCTCTCCTTTGAATTCTATCACTTTAACCAATGATGTTTAGAACTCCTATAAACTTTTCCCCCATAATTTCCTAAGGTGGGGGAGATGATCCACTTTTAACCACACGTTGTATGAAAGAATATCTCCTTTGGCTAGTTTCTTAGCAGGATCCAGGACACACATGTGAGCAGAGCAAAGAGGACATTTATCATCTAAAGCCCAAATCTCTTGAGTATTCAAATGTTTATCCTCTTCAGAAAGCCAGAGGAAGTAAATTCTGAAATGGCCTTCAGAAAATGAAGAGAGAGCTAGAACGTCTTCACACACAGATTTGGAGCCATTTTATGCAACAATCTGCTTACAAGACTGAGCTTTTCTTCCTTAGCTTATGCAATATATCACTTCTTTTGTGAAGCCATTGAAGATGGCACAAAAAAAAAGAGTGTTTTGTGAGACACTTCTCATAAAAAACCACTGTACTATTGCTTTACATACTCAACAGCTATAAGCAGTAAGCAGGGATGAAGTTCAAGGGTCAAGAGGGAATTCAGTGTTTTCTGATGAGTGCAGAAGTTGACAGAATTAGATGTGGTCTGGGAGTCGAGCTCAGGGAGGATGTTCTGCACTGTCAGTGGTGCCAAAGTGCAGGACTCTGACCAGATTCATTTAGATATTCCACACACAAGGAGTTTAATGTGTAATACAGGATTTACTTTTTAAAAGTTATTTTAAGTTACATGGGATTTTGATTCAGCAGAGAGATACAGGAATGAGTCTGAGTCACAGTGTAAGTACAAATTGCACTTCGATGAGTGCAGCAATTGCAGTATTCAGTTGAATCACAATACAAACAAGAATTTCCTTACTGAGTTCTATAATGTCTTCACCATGACAACAACACCACATACCCCCAGTCACTACAAAGCATACATAGGTTGAAACCAGCTCTCCTCAGAAGTCTTGCGTTTATTGCTCAGTTTGGATTCTCTATGTGATATATGTTTTGCATTTTACTGATTAACTAAGGGATGAACAGTTAACAAACATCTGATATAATCATTCATACAGACCAAAAGTTCCCCTCTAGTCCCCTTTGCCACAAATTCAACATCCTCTGCAACAGCCGTGGTCAATTACTCTGCACATTCTTCCCCAAGCTTCACAAGCACGTTGTCCTTGGCCATCTCCTCTGAGTTTTCCATTGCAAAGGCTCATTGATCACTTACAGGTGGCCATATCAGAGAAAGATAAACAAAAAAGGTGGAAGTTTACTGAGCAAAGAATACAGAAATGACAGCAAAAGTGTTAAATTCTACCAAGTATTTTCAATCAAAGGCTAGTGACCCAGAATATAAAATAATTGAGGATGAGAAGAAAAGGTCAGAGAAGGTGTAGCAGTTATTCGTGCCTTTATGTAGGTGTAGATAGACGAAGAATCCAAAAGGCTTTGGATGGTTTGGTTTATCTGCCAGCTTTATGTTCCTGTGAGAAAATAGCTTCCTTTCTTCTGTGTGTCCCAGACCCTAGCAAGTTAGTAAGAAATCTCTGTTATTCTCATATGGCTCAATAATTTCAAAAACATCAGAAGTTTTTGCTTAGTTTAAAAAAACCAACCGTTTTCTAGAGCTTTATTTAATGTCTCAGACTTACAGAAATGTGCCGACATTCTGGTCAGAATAGAAGGAAATGAAAGTAAAAAGAGGGAGTTTTTTTTGTTTGTTTGGTGGTGTTTTTCCCCCTCTCTGAGTCTAAAAGGGTTAACTTGGTATTTGGACTACAGTTCATAGTGGGCTAAGGTGAGCATGAGGGGCAATTGTTATATGCAGACTGATTTCACCACTCCAGCTCAACAACATTTTAAAATCTTTGCCATTTGCCAAGCAGCTGTGTTAGCTCATAAACACAAGAATTTTCACTAAGGGATGTCAGCCTCAGCAAAAAGATAACAAACAAACAATTTAAAGACAAAGTTTTATTACATAAATAAAAGAAGGATCTGCACAATTTACCCATCTACCCTAACAAAGCTTCATCTTTTGTAAGCTTCAGACAATTGCTTATATCCAATGATTGCTTACTGTTTAACAACAAAAAGAAAGTTTATGATTGCCAGTCTTTTTAATGTAAGTCCTGCACTTAAGACACTTTAAATAATTGGACAAAATGACAGTATAGAACTCATCAGGAAATACTGATGATTCACACACTATCATCATTGATTGGCCCAGGTGGATTAGAGCCTAGCAGTTGTTCTTGTTTTGCATTTCTCACCCATCCTCCCTCTCCTCCATGTGGTTAAGTTTTATATTATTTGAAAAATAAATTCAGAAATGGCAGCGTGTCAAAGCAGCACTAAATAAACACAGTTTCAATTTAGAGTAAATGTTTAGGCTGAGAGACTAGAGAGACAGCCTAGTTTAGCAGCCAAGACATTGGTATGGTATTTACAAGAGACTGATTCCATGTCTAGCTTTCTCATTTATATTTTCAAAGTTCTATACTGCCCTTCCTCATACTACCTGTTAGTACTATAAGACCAAGAGGACAGAAACTGTATAGATTCTATGCATGTAGAGTAGCTTAGTATGATGGTATTCTGAACTCAGGCAGGGCCTTGATTTGTTATAATAATGAAAATAATAAAGGTAAGAAATTTATGCTGCTGAAAAGCAACTTGTGGATCATTTGCCTACTTTGAATGCTTACTTTAATTTTGAAAAAAAAAAAAAGGGGTGGAAAATAAAATTTTCTCACATCTTTTGTCTTATTATGAAGAGAAACGAACTCTCCACTGTGCAAACAGCTCTCAAAATAGTTTCTACCATCTTTGGAACTCTGATGTCAGAGAACACAGTTTTCTCAACTCAGTATCACATCACATATCCAGCCGGCTTCCTAACAACTTTTATCCAACACTAGACACACTCAGAAACACTCAAAACAACCCCATGCCTCTGCAAATTTCTGATAACTCATAATCCAGCTGAGCAATAAGGGAAGAAATATTTCATGGTCACCATAAAGAGAAAGACAAATCCACTCAAAAGTGTACTAGTGGGAATTTAAAAAAGCTTTCAAGAAACGTTACAGCTACCAATACTACAAGCAGGAATTTTCTGCATCTTATTTTAATCTAACTAGTCTGTATTTAAGTATAAAATCAATGAAAGCAGCCCAACCATTTAAAAGTTATAGCGTTGTAAAATATTTAGATAATAAAACTTTCATAGTTCTTTAAAATGTATACTATATTTTCCCTCTTCTTCATTAAGGGTTATGTTTGATGACATCTGATGTAAGAAGCACACTTACAAAGTCTTTTCTAAGTAGGAAAAAAAGTATACATTTAGAAGTTATCAGAATAATCTCTAAAGCATAGGAATTCTTGTGAAAGTATCTTATCTAAACCTTCTCTCTTCATTACCCACAAAGCTCAGAAGCAGCATATGATTCATAATTAACAAAGTGAATCAGTCAGTTAAGCACTGCGTTTCCCTATGTTTCTTATTTAAGAACATACCCCAAGTTCTGTAAAAGTATTTATTTTTTCTTAATATTCAGAAATGATTTCAAATTAAAATAGTTTTCAAATAATTCTCATCAAATGAATTACTGCACTGCAGTCTATTTTTCTATTCACAGTAAATGCATGGACAACTAAGTCACATGGAACTGTTCCTATTTTGGCCGACTGGCTAAAACTTTCTTAATCAAGAGAAAAATATGGTTAAAAAAAATCAATAGATGGTTCTCCTACTATAACAAGTTTATCCATTTCCCAATACATTTTATGAACAAAAATCAATTCAGACCTATGTCCAGAAAGAACCACTGAAGAAAGGTAAACAAAGTTGAGAACACCAAACTTCTTGAAATATAAATGAAGGCTTTTTTCACTGCATTCAATCAGCAAAACACTAATTTATGAAGTATTCTTGTGTTTCCCGATCATCATCAATTACTACTCTGTTAGATTAACATGGAGTTTGTTGAGGCTTTCAGATGGGCTGTGCAGTTTCCATGGGGAGTGTTTACTAAATAGGAAGCCTGATCAAAACTTTTTAGATGTACTAAAAATACTAAAGTGGGATGATACCCACCATCAGTCGTGCAAAGGTGTTAGATGACATCTATCAAAATAATCCATTTATACAAAACCAAGGGCCTTCATAATTGCAGCCATTTATAGCTATAAGATGACAAATAAAAATTTGAACCATATTTGGAAACAATACTCATAAAATTTATTGGATAAAGGGAAAATGTATGGAAAGAGAGACACTCCTCTGATGTCTTGGAACAGAAATCCAAGCTAAGTAACTTTTCCATTCAGGTGATACTTGGGTCAGCTATGGCCACTTGATTTCCCAATCTGTGTAAGAGTTCTTGAATTAAAAAAAGAAAAAAAAAAAAAAGAAAATAATTTTTTAAAAAAAAAGATAAAACAGTAGGCAATTAGGATATGAAAGTGGCCATTCTAGGCCTCATGCTGTAATCCCACTTGTGCTTTAATAAGTTAGATAAAGTTTGTGCAGTGTCACTCTACAAGCGTGTGCTATAAATTGCTTAATTCTTTGAAGTATAAACTATTTACTCAACACTCACAGCAGAAGAAAGTTATATTATTCCAGAATAGCATCTTACTGTCCTCAAATAAAAAAATATTAAGATGATCCTGAAGGAACTGAAATTTACTGCTTTCCTTTTCAGGATATAGTTATACTTTCTTACTTTTATCTAGTTTATTCCATTTTCTTAAGGTCTAATTCCAAGTTAGCAAAAATGAATAGACCCTTCTAATTAACTTTTCTCTATACTGATTCAGGCCCTAAATCTTTTCCTCATAAGTCATGTCTTCTAGGTTTAACCTATTATATCCTTTTTGGAATTTGAAAAAGAAATCCCTGCAACAAGATTTTCCACATTTATAGCTGAATTTCTGACTGATAAAATTACTGTATAGTCCCTTTTTATTTCCCATAAATTTCAGCCCTTTTTAAAGTTATAGAAGCTTATTTCTAATTCTGCTAAGACCACCTCAGACTTTTGATACATCTAGGAAGGAGACTTTCAAAGACACAAACAGGAGCCAGTCACCTACATTCCACTGATAGTTAATAGGGACTGGGCACCTGTGTCTTTGAAAATCTCCCCCCAGTCAATCATGTTTGACAATTATTCATCAACTTTTCCTACTGTTATAGTGGAAAAAATGTGAGCTGTCACTTTCAAGACTGTTCCTGTACACAAGAGAAGCCAAATCCATATCGATCAAAGTGACATGTTTGTAGTGCAAAATAAACTGGAACATCTATATAATTTATGGCTTGTTATATTTGGTGATAAACAGATGTTTTAATTAAGTTTGTGTTTCAGAGCCTTTTAAACTTACTGCCTGAATTTTATCACCTATAAATAAAGAGGTCTTTGAAAAGAGGAATAGATAAGCCTGAGTATTGATTTTGGTAACAGACATGGACCTGACTCCCAGCAGTTACAGCAAATAACCTACTGCTTGCCCCTTTAAACTACAGTTACCTGCAGAAAACAGTCGGTTATGTTCACTTCAAGAGAACAGAAGCACTGAAAACTTACAGTAGCACATTTTGGCAGGGGATTAAGCTAAGTAACTTGAAAGATACAGGGTTTCCAAACAGCATCCTGATACAGCAGTAACTTTTAACCTTGTCATCATCTCTGGGTGTCCCAGGCCCTGTTTATTAGAAGTTTTGGTGATTAGATTCTGAAGTATAGAAATATAAAGTGTAGGTGGTATCACAGGGCAGATCCTGAAATTGATGAGCACCACAGTTCCTCTTTCACAAATAAAGGCTGAAGGCTTTGGAATTCATAGTGTACTTTTATAGTGGTGCTTCCAAATATTTCTGTAGCAAATACTAAGCTTGCTTGTGCTGAATTTTGCCTCCTTTTAGATGGATGAAAATAGAAGCACTATATGCTTATGGGTAGAATTAGTGTCGCTTAGAACTTTCGGATGGCTAATCAGTACAAGTTCATTCTATACTCAAGGGAGAAAATCAGGAAAGCACAGTGAGGATTTCATACTACATATGTATACAAGTATATCAAAAAAGCTTCGTGAATTGCTCTTGGGATGAGTCCATGTATCTCTACTGACTACAAAGAAAAGCTACAGATTCACTCAGACTAGAAGCTTAATTCCTAAAATTTATTACCTAAAATTTGTTGAGGCAGACTGTAACCCAAAAAACTTTTTTAACTCTTGTAGTGACTTATGGGCACATCTCGACCGAAAATCCTAAAATCTCAAATAATTTTTTTATAACTTTGGTTTACCTTACTGTTTCTGGACCATCCCTTAATAAAGTCTCTAGTGATGGTATTATTTTAAATACCTTTGTAGGTTTCAAGGAATGAGAAATGTGAGGCATCTTTTTTCTACACTTTGAAAAAATCTTAGATTAATATAATGATTAAGATGACAGAAAGCTATAAGGATAAAGGATTTGTGATCAACTGTTTCAGGGACTTTAATTATTTTTCAGTCTCATAAAAAGATCAGACCTTGCATCATTTTAAGGCGGAGGTTGTGTTCAGTTTTGGCTATTGGAGATGTCTAGCTTTCAAATTTTTGTTCTTGTTTAGGCCTGGAACTTAACATTAAATAGGAAACTACTAAATTGTTTTCAAACTGAAAAAAGTTTACCAAGTATCATCATCAAAAAAAAAAAAAAACAAGCTTGAAGTCCCTCTTTATTTGACTCCTCACTCCCTCTACTTAACCCTCAGACATCTTGTTTACTATATTAGGGTTTATGTTGTCTTTCTTTCCTTTAAGAGATTGAGTTTATAGCATATCCCAAGCTATGCTATCTCTGATGCAAATAAGATAAAACTGATGCTAGATATTGCTGAGAAGGGAGCGAAAACATTAAGAGAAACAGCCCAGTAAAGAAGGCAGAGCTAAAGGATCTATTTGGAATCTACTTGTTTGGTTTCTACTTGCAAACTTTGCCATCAAGACATAATACCTCCAGCTCAGAAACAGATTACGTTGTTACTATCCAAAAACTGATGACACAGTGTTTTGAAGCAAATCCTACCCCCCCCGCACCCCGCTGTTCTTTTAGACGATAAAAAAGAAATAATCCTTCCCAGAGATTCTTCAGATCTAACCTTGTTATAAAACACTGAACTTTATATGTCCACTTCCAAAACGTCAATATTTGGAAATATTAAAGTGACAAATTTTAACTGATTCACCTCAGTTTTTATATAGCATCTATTTCTGAGACTGTAGGGGTAAGCAACTACTTTAAGACTATCAACCAGCCTGAACATGTTTGTCAAAGCTGATAGCAATAAGAACTTTAGTTTATTAACTCTGACCTGTCACACAAAACACTAAAACATTCATCATGCTTTTAGGTAATTTTATTACTGCTTTCCATGTATTGATTAAAAAGGTGAACATCTCTCACAATTGTGACAATCCAAGAAAAAAAATCAGGTTCAAGGAGGGAATTCAATAAAAATTCTGCTCAGCACACAGCACTGAGTTGTAGGGGAAGACCAAAAAGA
>NW_010125585.1:25272-46929 GCF_000699245.1 Pterocles gutturalis | reverse complement strand
AAAGAGTGGGTTAATTCTTGAGAACATGTTCACAAAATCATGTGAAACTCAACTTTTCAATGATCCATGTAAATGATACATTTTGTTTATTCAAAAGAGGAATTAACTAAGAGAGAGAAAGAGAAAGAATCTGTGAAGAACCCAAAGAATATAAATAATATTTTTGGAAAATATAATTTTTTTTAATCACATTTGCTATTCTTGAAATTACAAAAGCATGGGAGTTTAAATCGAAAATAAATGGAACCCCTTTTTTTTTAAAAAAAAAAAGACATTTTCAAACAATGAGTGAATAATCTGTGGAATTTATTTCTACATGATACTACACTGACCATAGAATTGATAGCATTAAAATACATCAGAATGCACAAACATCCAGTTTACATGGAATCATTTTCCATGTGTCACATTCAACACATCTTGACAATAAAAGAATGGATTCTCAATTAGCATAAAATTAACCTCCTAAAATTCAGAGAAGTCAAGCAAGATATAATAATTTGCCTGTCACCTGGAAGGATCAAGCTATTATCTATAATAAGAATATGGTCCAAAATATTTTTGTGTTAAAGCGGCTAATTCAGAGCTCAGTTGTTAGCAGCTCTTCAGCAGCAGAACTCTGCAGGTCAATTGTGAGATTTTGATGTAATTTATATAATAAGCTGAAGGCTGAAAAAATGTAGACACATAATGTTTTTGACAAGGTTGATATCTTAATTAGGCTGAAGAGTTACGCTAATTATCTCAAAGGATTTTAGACCTCCTTTACATAACAGCAAGTGTGTTTGTTTAGGTGGGTTCCTCTTTCAGAAATGAACTCCTCAACATGACTGAGAGATAGTGAAGAATCTTCACTCCTGATGTAGTTAACTACAGAGGCAACGTGCTTTATATAGTCTTTTACTCTCTACAAGGTCCTAGAAGGAATTCCACAAATTAACTACCCCTTGCATGAAAGGCCCACTTCCTTTCGTTTTCTTTTGACCTTCTATGTGCTAGCTTCATTTGACAACTCACAATAATACATGAACTCTTTATAGTTCTTCCCAGTTCTGCAAATGCTCCAAAGCAAGGCAGAGATATTACTGAGTGGGGTTTCTGTGCATTTTGGGGATATTTTGTTGTTGTTGTTGTTGTTGTTGTTGTTGTTGTTGTTCAAGCAAACAGTTAAATGAAATTCAACATATTTCAGAGGAGCTACAGTCCAGATTCAGCTCAAGCAGTGACTAAGCAATAGATAACTTATCTAATTATGCTCTTCCCCCATTAGCTCTAAAAATTGTTACTTGCAACTCAACAAATCATAGCAAATGAAGCATGAGAAGTTTTAAAAGTAATGAGTATAAAAACACTGATGAACAAAATTCAAAGATAGTTTTCCAATTTTTATTGAGAAACTAAAAATCCTGATAAATATTTAGTGAATAACTTGCAGTAGAAGCCTTGTGTAATGATTTTCCTCATGAAGTTTTATGCATCTTCTAGTTTTGCTTGGATAGGAAGCAGCACAAAAGCGTTTGAGAGTATTCTAACAAGGTGTACACATCCGTGGGGGAACATGAGTTGTTAGTACATACAGGCTAACACTGTCCTCTGTTGGACAGTCAAAACTATTCCAAAATTTTCTTATGTGTCATATTTGTGGATATCGTGTGTTGTTGGACTATTCCTGTTCCACTATTCATTTTTTGAGTTGACATGTGTTCTAAACATGTGGTGTATGATGCAATAATAACCTACAGCTATATTTTTTTTTTCCTCCAGCAAGAGAAGGTGTATCTCCATAAATAGCCCATTAAGTAAGAAAACATAGAAGAGGAAGATGACTGGTTTTTTTATTTATTTTATCTTAAGTTAATTCTATTCATCCATAAAACAAATTTAATTAAAGATTTTGATAATCAACTAGAGTGAAGACTTAGAGAGGGATTATACACTTCCAATCAGGTCCAGAGCATAATATCTAATTTCCTTTATTCAGCCTTAGGATTTCAGGTTTTCATTTGGACACTGCAGTAGAACAGGAAAACATGCAGTCAATGCAATTGTGCTGAAGATACATAACTCAAAATTACTGGCACAATAAAAAACCCCAGAAGTTTAAAAATCAATGGATCTAAATGCAACTAAAGATTGTTTTATATTACATGACTGCCAGAGGAGGGTCCTCTGAAACTGACAGAATTACTATTATTAAAGGCCATGGCAGTATCAGGCCCATCTCTTTATTTAAACATTCATTTAAAGAATGTGTTCCAGACTGATGAATACATTACGTGAACTATAATGGGACGTGTCAAAGGAGTAACTTGCTTTAAGCTGGCTATGAAACGTTTTGGAGCTATCATCTCGATCATTTCATCTCGTAAGAGAAATACCATGAATGTGGTGAACAGAGTGTGCTGAACTTTCACTGTCCAGCAAGACAACACATAAAAGGAATTTCTGCTCTGTCCTCTTGAATGGCTCTCTGCTCATGTCTTTAGTATGTTTTGATATTTTTTTTTTCTGCAGGTCAGTTACTAAATCTTCCAAAAGGCCTGAATTGTTCCTCTCCAGTGGAATGTGCTGAAGGAAGCAATGTGAGCAGTGCACTCTCAACCCCTTGAGTTTCCTGCTGCCCACAGCTGCCCTGCACATTGTCAGGATATGTAAATAATGCAGATAAACCAGGCAGTGCAAAGCTACCTCTTTCCCACTGCCTGACAGATACATTTTGGAAATGGTACCTTTTGCACTGCTGAACAATCTGTCACTTGTGTCCTCCTTTTAAACCTTAAGTTGTGCAGATGAATGGACAAATAAGAAAAATGTAATAGATCACACCAGGATGCTGCAAGTGCCCTGAATGCAGTTAAGTTAAAGCTAAAGGAGTTTACTTCCCTTACGTGCAGGAAAAAGAAAAAATGATGGACTGTTCCTAATTTTTTTTCTTCCCCCTGATCCAAGACAATTTTTACCATTCTATAAAATACAGCTACTTCAAAGCTGTAAATGGGCACTCACTTGTTTCCAGTTCATGTACATAATCCTAATCCATCTGTCATAAACATCACTAGGAAAAGAGTCAAGTCTTTTCCTGAAAATATTAACTGGTTTAGTGAGCCCTCTGTGTCTTTTTTGAAAACAAGAATATAGATTTCTAGGACACCAGATGTATACTTGAAAAGTTCAGCCTAGATAGTATGAATTTATAATGGTCTAATCAAGATCAGGATCTAACTTATATTTAATGAACTCCTGATTCTCATTTAGCTAAAATAAAGATTTTAGCACAGAAAGGTTAAATTTACCTGCACTATGGGGTTTACCATTCCCTCTTCAATCAGTCACAAAGCTGTGACAGCACTCTACATTATGAATTGGATGTCTGTTCTAAAATGTTATACTGCTTTTTATAACAGCCATCAAAGAGCCAAGTAAAGCGTTAGTAACAAAGAGAAATGTCTATAATAGACCATAGTGAAACGAGTCCACTGCAAATGGCAAAACAGAGTACAGAATACAGCAATACAGCCAAACAAATTTATTTTTTTATCATAAAGGTACCAGTTCAGGTATAGCACAAGAATTTTAAATGGTAATCTATTGGGCTAATGTGGAAAAATGTCATGACAGAAACATCTTTATAAATAGACTTAATTCACTAATTATATAAATGCACTAAGTTTATTTAGACTGTGTTATTTTGCCAACCTGCAAAACCTTCATATGGTCAACTTGTCATTTTGTTTTCCAAAGAGGTGTATACACCAAGCAAAGCAGACAGTAACACAGAACATCCAGAATATTGAGAACATATGTTGTCTGCTTTGGGATGTTTAGCCTAGATTTACAAAACAGAGTTTAAACCACCCTCTCAGGTTCCCTGAGAGTTTCTGAAGCAGCTGTTAAAATAATAAATGTGTTTGCCTGACCTCAGATGAGAGGACTGGAGAATGCTTTATACTTTTGGCTTATCATGTCACATATGTAGGATTCAGATGCTTACTACCTCAGAAGACTGACAGAGCAAAGCCACTGTGCTCTCTAACAGACCCCTAATCTAGACCATCCAAGCCCTCAGCATGCAGTTTCCCTCCCACATCAGGAGATAGATCTAAACATAACTTTTGCTAATTTTCTGTAGTTTTTATGTGTTTTGGTTTGTTGGGTTTTTTCGTTTGGTTGGGTTTGTTGGGGTTTTTTTGTAGGAAGGTCAGCAAGTTGATCTGTTGCACCACACAGTTTTTAGCACAAACCAGAAACATTTTCACAAGATTTTACCATCTTAATTTATCTTCAAAAATGAAAAAGTTTTTACTACAGATACATATCGACATTGTATATCATATAACCTAATAGATATACTACACACATACACAAGTGCAATCTCAAAATTACACAAGTCTCACAGATAATCAAATCCTATCTGCTTCTTTATTCTTTATGTATTCTCCCCTCAAAAGTTATGCAAAGTGAACACAGAATCATGTTTACCAACATATCTAAATATCAAGCTTTATGTTAGCACAGTTATAGCATTGTTTCTCAGACTTATGTCAACTGCCAACAAAATAAACATGGTTTTTATATAGTAGTCTATTACTTGTAAGGAGAAAGAATGCATTTTAAAACACATTCCTGGTCTTGTCCTGTACAAATGTGGCCACACCAAAGGTCCATGTAACTGAGTACTATGTGGCACTTTGGGAATATTCAGAGAAGAATATGTACAAGAAAGGATGTATCTATGCTTTATATATTTATTTCCCAATATGCTGTTCTACTATCCACCAGCTTGCTCTATGGACTTCCTAAAACATAAGTACTTAAAAATGCTTCATGATTTCTTCTTCTATTAATTTGTCAGTCATTTTTTTCAAACTTTTATTATCTTTTAGTTTACCTTCACACTGGTAAGTGAAGTTATACCATTTTCTTTCTTTCATGTTTGCTCTTTTGATGCTTCTCACTTTATATGCTAAAAGCAAATAATCGTTCTCTTTCACCTCTCCTTTACCTTCATGCTATATAAACTAAACCTGAAGGATGAAACCACACACTATGTAACACAGACCCTTGAAAATGTCATCCATAAAATATTGTTCATGGTCACATTGATGCAATCCAAATTAACAGACTGATTTAATGTGATTTTACAATGTATTTTAATGGCTTGGCTCTCTCATTCAGAGAGCTTCACAGCAAGTTCATATCTTTTTGTTTACTTCCAAAGATCATATTTTCCCATCCGTCTTGGCTCAGAGAAATTTGTCAGAAAAAAAAATGCAGAAAGTATTGACCTATTACAGTTTTCAGAAAACTTAGGAAGATTTGAATACCTCCTATTGTGTCAAACTTCCCCATTAAAATAGCAAAAATAAATCCAACCTGCAAGGAAGGAGGTGTTAGGGGTGAACGTTTAAATCTGGAAGCAGCTTGATAGCTACTGGATCTCAGTCACACACATGCATAAACACAAGATCAACTACTTAAATAACTCAGAATTACTTGACATAGTTTAATTTTTGTTTGTCAGGCTTGGTAGTGAATGTGTAACTCTGTAACTATGGCTTTCTTTGGAGAATTACAAATTTTGAACAAATTAGGTGCATCAGCTGGGCAACCTAAGAATGCCATAACGGGAGGTTAACAAACACTTAAGGAGATTCAAATACAAGATAACATCAAACTGTTTCTTTAAGAAACTAATAATAACAAGATTTTTTTTTTTTTTAAAAGAAGAAATGTGAAATGTCTATTCATTATGAAAGTACAGATTCTATCTCAAGGGAAAGCAAACTAAAACATATGCAACAGCCTCTTGTAAGCCACTCATTTAACCTCAGATTTTATCAATCATTTTAAACTATATACTATATATAATCTATTTACATCTTTCAGATTTAACATATCTTAATAATTAATTAGTTTTTCTAAAATTAAAAACTAGAAAGTCAATGCTATTTTAAGTTTGATAGAGCAAATGAGGCTTAGCTTGAAGAAAAGTGAACCTACATTAGAAGGTTTTGTATGGTCTGCAATAGCTGAAGTTAACTTTTTCTTTTTCTGTCTATTCTCAGAATGGTTATAAAATTACTTCCAGCTCTCTGCGTCACTGTCTGTAAAACTTTATTAAATAATCTATTCATTCTGATCCTTATCGTTCTCACTTACCTTTCGCAAAAAGGATGAATCACACGTTAAGATTTAATTTAAAATCACTCTTAGAGTCTCACCTTAACAAAAGAGAACTTGTTCCCTTATCAATTGCTACTTTCATCTACTGGATGTATTTTCAGAAGTTGTATCTATTCTAAAAAAATATCAATGTTAACTTCATTGTAAAAGGTCAAAACACCCCTATCCACTGACAGAAAACTCTTTTGGAACCAGCAGGTAACAAGATCAAAGTGCACATTAAATTCAGATGGAAGGCTCTATCAGGTTAGTTAATGGTCATCTGTGACAACTGTGTGACTTTGGCAGACTGCTCAAAGCTTCTAACACAGCTTCTAAAAAGCAACATGACATGGGAGGTTTTTAAATCACAAACACAGGTGCTTTCTGTGAGGGACTGTATTACAGCAGTACAATACTCTAAATTATCATGATGTGACTTTACAAATTTAATACCTAATGGTAAACTTCAGCTTAATTCAGATGGTATAAGATTTTTTTTTATCTCTGCCAATCTCAACTCTGAAGATGTTTCTGTTTCAAGTGTCTGGCAGCCTTTTATGAAGGTTATGACACCTCTCAGCCTAATCAGGCAAACCACCTGCCAGTATTTCTGCAATCAATATGCAGATTGCCTAAAACGGCCTGTGTAGTTAAGAAGTGAGCAGAGATGGAAGCATATCAGTGCTCAGCTGCGCCTATGGCCAACCTTTTAAGAATAGCACAACAACACCTACTAAGTCTGTTATACCAGACACAAGAAAACGAATTAGTCATTTAGCAGGTGTTATTGGGACAATATGCATTTAAGATAGTCTGTAATTACATGGTTTTCTAAAGGTATGACTTATGGTTTGCTGTAAAAATCCAGCAAGATCTATTCAGGGAGCTCTGGGAAGAGTTATTTTTAGTATATCAATGTCAATGTACCAATGTCTCATTAAGACTCATAAAGCTGTTTTGATTAATTCATGTCTCAAATCATGTTCTACACAGGAGTGTCACGACCCAACTTTGATACAAGTTTGCTTTGATTTAGGGATGGGAAAAGGAGTAATAGATGAAGTGAAAAGCTAAGGTTCTTGATCCTTTTTTCACTGAGTGTGAAGCATAGGTGTCTGTGTTCATTTTCTTTTGTCCCAGACAATCTCATTAAATGTGGGGAGCTGAGTTCTGGAAAGTTGGAAAGATTTCATTGAAAAGGTTAAGAGCAATTCTATATGATAGGATTTACACCTCTTTGGAAATGCTTATTGAAAACTTATTATTAGTTCAGTCTATCCAGGCTGAACTAGGGACTTCTTTTATCACTATCCTTAATCTTTCAAAGGCAAGATGTTACCGTGATTTAAAGAGACATAGCACTAGTTTGAACCCTTCATTCTTTCTCACCAGATGATGAGAAACATAAATGGACCATGGTATCAATTATAATAGTTTTTTATTCTATTGCTTTATTACCTGAAATTTTCAAATTACTATAATTTAATGAATGTATTATTGTGGAGGATTTTTTTCCATCTGTTACTTTCCTTTTTAGTAACTTGGTGAGTGCTGAGGGATTTTGTTAGTCTACCAATCTGAATTCATCTCTATTTTGAATAGAAATACACTTCCACATTCAGAGACTGATGTCAGAGTTTACACCCAGCCACTGTGAATTTTACAGGCCTAGCCACTGCCCTTTGTTCATAAATTATGTAGGTGAAGAAGTAGAAGTAATCATCAAAAGTGCAGGCACAAGGCAAGCCAGTAAAGAGCAGTTGAACAATCAGGCTTAGGGCAGTTTCCCCAGCGGCAGACAGGCCAATGCAGGGCCCCAGCATTGGCTGGGGGTGCTGTATGTCTAGGCAAAGCAGTAAGATGCAGCAGAAAAAGAACAACAGAACAGCCTAAACAGAGGGAGAAGGCTGAGTAACAGGACTAGAGAAAGGAAAAAAGAGAGCTGGACCATGAAGCTCAGAGTAAAGCACTGGTATCTAAAGGCTTAGATACTGTTACTATCATATTTGTAGGCTTATTCCTTTTTATTTGTACATTTTATCATTTGAAAGTGGCAAGGATTTCAAAGAAAACCTTTGAGACCACCTATTTCTTCCTCCAACATAACTAGTTTTTAAGTCTACAAATTTCAACTGTAATTTTTACTACTGCCATCATAACTGTTTTTTGCATTTGTTCACATTTTACCCAAAAGTTTAATTTCTGGAATTCTTAGATATATTGATATTTTTATGAGGAATTCATCTTTATATCTTATTGTCACATATTCAAGCCAACAAGCAAACAGATTCTACTGTAGTTCTACCATGCTTTTGGCATTTATTTATAATTTTTAAACAAATTTTAATATAAACTAGAGAGTTCTGCTTGCATTGCGCAAGTGTTCAGGGCTCCAAGCCTTTGACAACTACATAAAATATGCTTGTCTAAATAAAGTGGAAGAAAGCTAGTAGATAAGAGGTAATATGAACTGCAGAATCAAGACCCTCGTCTTGTCAGGTTCCCTCTAACCTTCACTATAGTCTCAGCTTCTAACACAGGATTTCTTTTTTTTTCTTTTTTCTTTTAAAAATTCAGTTATTTCCTCTTGTTTCACAGTTGCCCAGTGAAGAACAGTAAAGGTCTGAAATAGGAACTTTATAATCTGTCAGGGTCCAGCAAGGGCTGCCTTTACTAAGGTAAGGCATTACAGGCCTTTCACCTAACTTATGCTACATAGTAAGGTATAGGTGTAATATTATGGTAAAATAACTATACTGTTCAAGCAGTATACTAATATGTCTGGATAGTATTATTGATGATATACCTGCTTCTTCAGAGCTTCCTCAAGGATATCTGTCTAGTGACACACCCTAATTACACGTAAATTATTAACATTTAAACATTATAATATAACATCATGCTTCATTTAAGTAGGCACGTGTTGTGAAATTTGCACTACAAGTAACTCCATTCACCTTTGCTTCTCGTCACTAGAGACTGACCACATCCGTCATGCCCTTGCTGTTCCCACACCAGCTCACAGCAGTGTTATACTGACTCCAGCTCATGCCAGCAAACTCCTGAAAGCTTCATACAGTACCATCAGGGGGAAACTAAAATAAAGGTTAATGTCATATTTTTATGGATGACTAGTTCTTTAAAAAGACTAAAGGCAAGGTAGCCTCTGAAGCCTGAAGTATTTATTAGTCTGAGGATCATCAGGGAGTATCAAATACACCTGTCAAAGCTGCACTTATCATCTTGTGAGGAGGAATTATAAGTGCTTGTTATGGGAGCACTGAAATCAGCAATGCTGCTCTCAACTGAGCATTGATGAAACAGAGATGGCAGGAGAAAGCTACACACAGGAGTGAGTAAAAAATAAAAAAGAACTGTAGCATAATTTTCAAGCTCAGGACTAACCTTTACAGGATTTTTTTCCCTCTAAAAACGCTTTACAGAAGAAGGAAAAAACACATTTAGTATACTCTGTGTGCACGCATGTGTGTTAGTATAGGGGAAAAAAAAAAATCAGTGTTTTGTATCATATGTATCACAGAGGATCATGATGAATGAATTTGTCTCCAAAAATTTTGGATTCATAGCTATACAAATGCAGCAATATCATACTGGGAGAGCATGAAAATATAATTTACATAATATTAGCCAGTGATTGCTATTCTTCATGTGGAAGGATTATTTTGTTTGCTGGTTGTGACATCATTTTGTACCATGTGTTTGATCCTTGGCTTTTCCACAGCTGGTCAAATAGGGTGACAATTAGATCACAAGTTACAGTGACTACGTTGTTCGGTTTTGGTTTTGGGTTTTTTAGATTAGGAGGGTACACTCTAATTTTGTTAGATAACTGAACTGACTAGTGAGTTGAGCCGGTAGCTGTACTCAGATGTCAGGGTGCCATTTCCTTATGTCCCAAGCACCTTCTGGCCTAAACAGCCTACAATACTGAACAAGCAATGATTGGGAGATGAAAGAATTAACAGTAAGAAAATGAGAACAGGTGATTAAAGTAACTTACCAAATGATGAGCTAGAGCAACATAGTGAATCTAGGTCTCCTGCATAGGTCCACAACCAAATTATCACGAAAATCAACAGAGATGTTGACTACTGCTGTACGATGATACTGGCCAGATTTGGGCCAGCCGTCACTAAGTGTGAAGGGTGCCTTGCTGTATTATCCATGTTCCACAAACTGCATCAATAAAACCCCCAAATAATTAGAATAAATCCTGCTAATATTAGATTGTTGGATATGTTATTAAAAAAAAAAAAAAAGAAAGAAAAGAGTCTTGTGCAATAACTTACTGAGTGGTGTGTATGTATATGCACATTCTATTGGTTACTGCATAAAGTTTATTGATTTGTTTTTGTTTTGGATATTTTCTTCTGTAATAAATTGGTGTTTTATGAATTGACCTGAGGTATGTAAGGAATATTGGTTGTTGGATATATCGATACTTGGAGAAATATGTTCTCTATGGACATATGAGCCATACTATTTTGATATTTAGTAAATTGGATTAGCATATGAGTATTTGGGTGATACTGAGCAGTCCACTCCTGCCACTTTTAATAGTTTTCCGTGCTAGGATTAAATCGAGATCTTTCTAGGATAGCAGTGTTGTAAAAAAATAATGTACACCCACAAAGTCCTTGTACAAGTTTGTTCTGACTCTTCAAATCTCAAAGATTTGTAAGACAGAAAAAAAGGTTTTTTCTCCATCTAGCTTTTAACTCTATTTCAAAATGGGCCTTTATGCACTCTAAGTATTAAACTGAAGGGTACTGAAGCAAATAGAAAGTGGTGTTTGATATACTTCCATATTATTAGGTGGGAGCATTTCTGGTTTGAAGTACATTTAAAAAAATATCAGTATTTGCTCTGTCTTAGGAGGGCTACTATCCTTTCAAAGGAAAATGGAAGATTTTAAGGAACCTAACTAAGCCTAATGTATAAATCGTACCACTGAGGGAATAGGGAATATATTGCACTCTTGCACAGTAGAGAGAAAAAAAAAAAAAAAAAAAAAAAAAAAAAAGTCTGTGACTCCCTTAATTTCATCATTATTAAAATACACTTTCCAAATGAAAATCAAAGTGCAACTAACTTGCTCTGAGGCATATTTACTAACTGAAACATGAACTGTTAAGCTGATCAGCAGCTGAGTGCCTCAGATGAGAAACAGGCCAAGCTTTTTTTGGAAAGCAAAAGCAGTACCAAATCTGTCAATACACTGGGTGTGCCTGTCGTTCTCGGTTTCTTCTTGAATGATGAATAGAGGTGCATTGACAGTAGTGCATACCCCAGACCAAAGTTATCTTGCTAATGGGTTAGTGGCAGAAAGATGAGGTGTGAAGCTGGGTTTAAAATTAAAATACTGGAGTTTAAAAACAAGGTAGAGATAACAGTTTCTTAGCTAACTTAACACTTTAGAGTCATAGGGGTCAGTTTGTCGTCTATGGGAACTAGCAAGGTATGGCTAATTCTTGTTTGTACTTCTTTCTTCCTTTTGTTACACTTCGTCTGGTGACTGCGTTTCCTTGTTTTTAGTTTGTAAATCATGTAGGGCAAGGACTTAGGGCAAATAAGTGTAATCTAGTCACATATCATCTTGCAAGCTTGTTCAATGTCTATGACACTGTAAATACAAGACATAGAAAATATTTATAATTTTCAAATTCCAGTTCTTAGCTATATTTCTGTGTGGATGCTATCTATTTGACTTCACTTGGGCAGTTCAACAAGGCTTAGATCTCAAGCTGTATGGCTTTCCCAAGATTTCTGATTTTTTTTTAAAAAAACCTCTTATTAAGTCTAGCTCTTGTACAGATCTAAAAAGAAGGAAAAAATCAGTGATACCATCAACAACCTCACTCTGCCCCATTTTTGTAGGGTCTCACTGAGTGGTTTGATCCAGTACATACAGGTTATTTGCCCCATCAATGCTATTAAGCAGATTAATTTGCTTAAGCTTGGTCATGTATGATAGATAGTAGTGATCCTGTAACTTTTCCCTCCAGTGGTAGATTGTTTCCTTAGGAAAGGACAATCTAAGGCAGTGAAGAAAAAGACAGAAACACTTGTCAATCACAAATGTTAAATGTAGAACAGTTGGACAATTCAAGTCCTAGGGACAGATACAGGCATGACTTGAAGAGAAAGACAGCTGAACAACCAGAGAGTGGAGAGGCTGTGAAGCTCCATGACAGCAAGAAAATTACTTATCTAATCATATGAAAGCATTAAGATGGGCATGCATGCCATATAGTACTATTGGCAGAAAGGGTCTGAAACTTTGTCTTCTCTCCTATGACAAATTTCATGCCCTGTAAAGCCACTTTTACTCTTTTATTGCTACCAGTATCAACTTAGCTTAGTGCCTAAATCATTCTGGTTGGGTGCTCCTAGGTCAGTTCATCTCATCTCATCTCATCTCATCATCTCATC
Organism: Pterocles gutturalis; assembly: GCF_000699245.1. Classification (NCBI taxonomy): domain Eukaryota; kingdom Metazoa; phylum Chordata; class Aves; order Pterocliformes; family Pteroclidae; genus Pterocles; species Pterocles gutturalis. The sequence continues at coordinate 34,311 of NW_010125585.1, read as the reverse complement.
TCAACAAGACTGTGCACTGCCTCCCATGTGGTAGCCTTGCCTGAGTTTCAGTTATCCTAACAGAAGAGGAACACTCTTTATCCACAAATGGGTGCACGTTAGATCAGATTCAGTTTAGCAAATAATTCTCACTCTTCTGTAAAAATGTTACTGCACTTAATGGAAGAAATACCAGCCTAGGAGCAGTGTGTGTTGAGGGAAGAATATTAGGCTAAAGGAAACAGACACTGAGAAGCGAGAGTATAGCTGCAATTATTCTGCTTATTACCTATTCTATACTCTTTCCAGTTACAATAAAACTTCTTGTTTATTTTTGGCTTTTTGGTTTATCTATCTGTAGAGTACTTAGATAAACTATTTGTATAGTGATTCATAGTATGTGTCTATATGTGATCTTCATTAAATTATCAGCACCCAGGAACAATTTCTAATATATTACGCTATGATGAGAAGATATTCTGCAATTGACTGTAGCTTTACTACAAAGGGGAATTTACTTCATCTTCTGTAAACACACTTACAAGTGAAATGTCTGAGGGCTGAAACTCTCCTAAGGCTTATGACAACCACACCAGACTTTTTTTTCACTGGATACTTGGATCATTATGCAATTTTACTTGGACTATTATGCAATTTTTTCTCCTAGAGTTTTCCTGCTACAAAATCTTAATAAGGCCTTGCATTGGTCCACTGCACAGGGCATGAGTTTTTCTAGTAATATCTGGTGGCTAGTTATGTCCCAGCCCTTTCAGACTTGACAAAATTCCTTCTAAGGAAGAGTTAAACATTGCATAAGAAGCAGGAAGCCAGCTGCTGAAGTGTGTCCTACAGATTACTTCAGAGCTGGTTCAGGATCTAACTGCTGTTTCCTCTACACGTGCTCCACAATAGCAACATCAAGCGGACAGAGAGAGGCTGCCAGCACTGTACCTGCCCAAGGCCAGAGGGAGAAATCATTTTTACCAACAATTTGAAATTGAAAGCTGAGAAGCTATGCATTTATTATAACTTTTGTGCAAGCATATTATGAGACAGGTCAGGCCTACTTTCTAAGAACTGCAAAACTATAGTACTGCAGAACCGCATTAGTTCAATGCAGAAGTTGCGTGAAAGTAAGTAAATTTTTCTATATAGTGTACATTCTGTTAATAGCAGTATAGTCACAAAGACTGTAACAACTCACAACAGGATTTCTTAGGTCCTGTATAGTGCTTATGCTTAACTTTTTGGTAATGGAAAGAAAGGATAATTGCAGAACCGAATATTTTTACAAGACTAATGTATTCACCTCTGACATACAGCAAAATATTCTATTGAAATGCTAAAGCTCTTTAATATTTATTCTGTCTTGAAACAATTAGCTGGATAATATTTTGAATAAGTTTGAATTATTGATGAAATAACTAATAAAATAGATCAATAAAATGACTTTCAAAGTTCTCATTTTTGAGAAGTTCTGAAACATTTTTTCTAATAAATTTATAATTGAAGTCATAATACTAATAAAATCTACCAGGAGAAGCTGGTTAAGAAGCATAGTTTGGTAATTTTCAAACTAAACATGGATCCACTTCACTGTCCTTTCCACCTGGTTGGTTCCTGATGATCAGGAACTAATAGGCATGTTTGGATTTCTGTTCTTATACCTAAAGAAATTACTGATTAAATTACTTCAGTTATTGAACTGTCTTTTTCAAACTTTAAACTAATTCTGTTTAAGACAGTGATGCCTAAAGCTACTGTTTAAGAAATGAGCATGTGAAAGAAAATCTCAGTGCCCACTGCTAAGTAATTCTGGTTTGAATATTATGGGTATACATTAAAACATATCAATTATGTTCAGATATTATCCACATAGCAGCAGTAGGTAGACACAACTTTCAGACATCCATTTTCATTTGCATATATTAGATGAATGTGGAAATGTCATTAGTGACAGTACACTGAAAATAAAATTAAGCAGAGGCAAAGTGTTTCAACACCACCACTGGATGGTCAGCTGCAAGTGAAAAATACCTGTTATTGAACAAAAATATCTGTCACTATTGTCCTAGAAGACCTTAAAAGGCAACAGCCACTCTTCGTGACACTGACACAGATTAAGCTTATGCAGCAAGTTCATGTTGTTGGCTGTAATTATTGTAAAACTTTTGACTGGGTCATGAAACCAGACAATGTCAATTAGTGCTCTGCATGCAATTCAAGTGGATTAAGTCCCAAGGTGGAATGCTGAAGAGATTTAAGGGATGCATTATTGTATTACAAGACTGCAGAAGTATATAAACCAGATAGTGATTTCAGTGTATGAGGTGTCTCACAGACTAAGTTGTCTCAAGGTCCTACAGTACAGTGCACACAAATTTAAGTGCAGTAAAGATGGCAAACAAATGGAAACAGCAAAAAATGCAAGTATTATGTACAGGTGTGTTTGTGTGCATAATCATATGCTTATACACCATACAATTTCAGCAGTAGAAAAAATAAACTTCTCTTTTAATTTAGCTAACGGCTAATATTTTTGCTTATTCTGACAGAGGTTAATAGACAGAGTATACAAGTGCTGAAAAACTAAGGTAGTACTGAAGGATTAAACAAGAACATCCAAGCACCATTAAGTTATCATCTCGTAGTTAAAGCTGTTTGCTTAGCTCAGAATATTTGACAGCTACTGGCACTTGAGACTTTCTTCTCTGTCTTTCTAGAAAAGGCAAATCAAGCTCTTTTTCCCTTCAGGAAGCTTATGAAGGTGTCAGATGAGTACTTCCAACTGAAATCTTGAGCTTTTGCTTGCTCTTTCTCTTTCCAGTTTCTCAAATGCTTTTGACATGACCGCACTTGAAGCACTGCTGAAGGAATGGCCCAGCTATGGATGCGGCCTCTACCATGATTCAAAGCTTTTGCACAGTAGGTCAGGAAACACTTTATAGAAATGTTTTAGCATCTGCATCACTGACACTGTAAAGATCTCGACCCCTTTACACACTAACATTAAGCTTCACAACCCCATTGTGGAATATGCATGTTCTGCAAGATCCTCTTCTGATAAGTTCATTGAAGATGAATTTTTTTTAATCAAGCTGCACAGTGAGGCATTGACAAAGTCAGGAGTAGAAACAAGCAGCACTGACTCAAGCATGTGTTCCAGTTCCTAGATACTTTCTACAGCAATCAGCAGGAGTCTTGTCCTCACTCTGGTTAATTGGAACTTGAGCAGAAAAATACGTTTAATGCTGATGCAGGCAACTTAATAAAGAATGGGTGAAGCAAGTTACATATAAATCACTTATGATATTTAATTACTGTAACATAGCAGACATTGGGATTTCTTTTAAAGGAAGAAAAGGTGGTTTGCTGTAATACGGAAAGCTGGAAATACAGTATTGGGTTTTTTTTGAAAGAAATAATGCATGAATGAACATCTCTGCTTAAGTACCTGCACATATGCTGCCCCAGTTGCATAATTTTCTCTTGACAAAGCCACTGCAACCACTTTACAGCTGTATAGAAATACAAGTAAACATGCTCACATGAAAAGATATAAAGTATGAAGTGTGAATATTTTTCAGAATGCCTTGAGTTCCCTCCACTGCCACTTACCTCACCTATGTACTTCATCTCCCATCAACACCGCCTCAGAAAAATATATCCTTCCCCCAATGCAGATGTTATACTTCTCTGAGTTTTATATAAGTAAAAACATTTCTCCAAATTATGAAAAAACCCTGATAAGCCTACTATCTAATTATCCACAGCTGTAATTCAATATTGATAACATAAGTTGTATTTAAAGACCTTGTATGTCCTTGGGCAGATATTTCATACCAAATCCTAGATCAGAAAGTAATAGCCAAAGTATAGCCTCCATAGGAGGGCACACCATATGTTTCTATTACTAATTTAAGATACGGCTTAACAGAAGAGTTGTTGTCTTAGATTATCCTGGATAAAAATTCTTTCAGGAAAGCATGCCCATTTAATGGCTATGTACAGCAGAAGTGTTTATAAATGGTTTGTTTCCATGGTATTTTTTTTTATTTTCAATGTGAATAAGTGGACAATCATGGTGAGTAGTAATTCTGCTTACATGCAAAAAGTGTATAAAGGTGAAAACCTCAATACAATAGAAAGAATGTGAAGCTGTGACTTATTTCTCTTGCATTCAATTGTTTGGTGCCTTGTTTTACCCTGTCAGTATAACCATACAATTTTAAAGATAATAAAATGAGTCTTTTTTATCTTTGGTAAGTTTAAATAAGAGATTTAATTATCTAAAAAAATTAATTACTTCTCAACTTCATTTTAGACATGGAATAACATTTCCCCTGCAGAAGCTTTTACATAAATTCTCATTATTTTTATCACGTCCTTTTTCTGTTTCAAAGTGCAGACACTCCCTTATAGTTCCCCTCTAGTCATCAAAATAACTTTTTTAGCAAGTCTTCTCAGACCTAAAATAAAAGAAGGACTTCCATTTCTACCCATGATTTCTATCTACAATTATCTAATCTCTGTTCTTTATGTGGTAAGGGCAGACCAAGTAGGTTTAAAATCGGCCAAAGTTAGGTTTTGAATCCCCTTAAATGACGGAAATCATAGCAATGGAAGAGTTTGTTTGCAGCTACTACTGCCTGTTTCTCATAGCTGTTTTCCCCTTTCATTTCACTACTGTTTTGTATTTTGAAAGTCATAGAGAACTGAGATTTTTATTGTGAAACAATAATAATTCTCACAAAATAATTCAGGCAAGTTTGAAATTTTTGCAACTTTTATGTTCTGTGCACTTTTCAAACTGGATCACTGGCTCATTAAATTCTCATGCAAAGTACGGTAACCTAAAAAATAGATCATAGTCACATATTTTACTGTACTGAATTCTTGTGAATACCAAATGTATAAAAACATAACCAAGAAAAACACCTCTTTCTGTAGCTTTTCCCTTTATGCCTTTTCTCAATATATCTAAATTTATTTCTGGCAACTCTAAGGAGTCATCAGATTCTTTATGAATCCAAAATAAAGGGTAAGATTTTAATACATGCTGGACTTACAAATGTCTCTCACTCTGGAAGAGCAGAAGGCCTTAAATGAGACTAAGTATCTGAAGTTGTTATAAGGAGGAGAAAATGGCTAAAGACACTGTGGTGAGAAAACTGCCTAGAACAGGGAGCTAAGCTGTATCATGTATTTTACCTTGCACTCATGCAGACAAGGTAGGAAGTAAACTCAAGTTACACGATTCCTTTTCTCAAGTTGTTGCAGCATTTGGAGTTTCCGCAAGAAGTATGGCTAGAACAAGACGAATCTTTTGTAATGAAACTGTCAGCCAAGCAACTGGAGCTTAATTTTGGAGTTTCATCACAATCCTGAATTTCATGGGTAACAGTCACAGATATTTTTGGCACACAATTTAAACATTGTCCAAAGTGTAGAAAGCAACCACAACTTTCTCCGAGAGCTGTAAAAATTGCCTGAAAGTGAGAGACTTGAAGCACTTTATTTATCTTATCTAAAAGAAGACTGAGATGTGATTGTATTGTGTTCTGTAATTACTTTAGTAGTACTTCTTAAAATACCAGATACTAAAGGTATCTTTAATCTGGAAAAGAAAAACATGGAAAAAATAAATGGCTTGAAATCATAGAATCATAGAACGTTTTGGGTTGGAAAGGACCTTAAAGATCATCAAATTCCAACCCTCCTGCCATGGGCAGGGACACCCTCCAATAGACCAGGTTGCTCAAGCCTGGCCTTGAACACCTCCAGGGGTGGGGCATCCACAGCTTCTCTGGGTAACCTCTTCCAGTGTCTCACCACCCTCACAGTGAAAAACTTCTTCCTAATGTCTAGTCTAAATCTACCCTCTTTCAGCTTATACCCGTTACCCCTTGTCCTCTCACTACACTACCTGATGAAGAGTGCCTCCCCATCTCTCCTGTAGCCCCCTTCAGGTACTGGTAGGCTGCTATTATGTCTCCTTGGAGCATTGTCTTCTCCAGGCTGAACAACCCCAACTCTTTCACCCTGTCCTCATAGGGGAGGTGCTCCAGCCCTCTGATTAATTTCACGTCTCTCCTCTGGACTCTCTCCAACAGGTCCAGGTCTTTTTTATGTTGGGGAAAATTAGTTAGATTAATGCAGGGCCCTGCATAATGGAAAAGGGAAGAGAGATTTTAAACAATTCGTTGTATCTGTTGACTGAATCTCCTTTTAATTTGTTTGCTGGTTTTGATGGATTTTTTTAAATGGGGTGAGTAAATAAAATCTGGAATGATACATGCATTTTGAATAGAATTAGGTCCTCATATCAATAGCATTGAGTGAGACTGAAAAGCTGCATAAGCAGTGATTTACAAGTAAAATAGTAAATTATAGAAGTTGTCAAATAACTGAGTAGTTATAAAATAAATTCAATGGGAATAGTTTGGGGGACTTTGGGTTAGGTCTGCAATTGAGAAACTGTTTAAATGACCAGGAAGTCATATAAAAAGATGGATTGCATATCTGAGAACAAGCATTTTGTGTGAGAAATTGGATAATAGGAGTCTGAATTTACAAGGGCAAAGAAAATTGGAAAGACTCCCAGGACAGAAAGGGCCTCTTCTAAATTGTTCCATAACAACTTATTTTAATCCGTGTATGAGTTTCCAAACTCTTACACTTCAGGAACTCTGAAAAAGTCAGGTTATCTTTTTGGTAAGTAGAATGCTTTTTACTCTTTGGTGGCTTGAGGTCATGCAATTCAGTTGATCTAAACAAAGTTAAGATTTCATGTTATTATTCATAGGTATTTGTATCTTGAATTTAGATTTTGGCACTGTTTTGGTTTCAGAATTACTCTCTGGTCCTGTATATTCCTGTTTTATAGATGGGTTAATCAGGATTATTTAGGATAGAAGTGGGTTGCCAGTAAAAATGTAAGGGGGAAAAAAAATAATTATTAGGACTCATCATTTGTGTGACTTAAAGATTCACAATTTAAGTTATATCACATTAAATCTTTGTGACAAAACTTCCTTCTTATTACAAGATGATGTCCCACATGTATGACAAGGAAAATTCAAAGGTCCATATTAGCTAGCTTTGAAACATACATTCAAACTGGAATGCTTTAGAGGTGTTTGAAGTGAAAGTATTAGCTAATCTAATGCAATCTGACCTGATCTCCATAACTTTGCATGCCTTTTCCCTTTCTTATCTTAGTTCTTGACTCCAAACACTCTCAATTTCTAATTTGCTGCCACTAGTTATAAAGGCAATTTTTGTTTCAGTAAGACATCTGAATCTAAACTGAGGTTTTTCAAGTCCATACTACATGGTAAAAACCAGCTCCACTTTTCAGGTTCTGAGTGCATATTAAATAGGATACCTGTTGTCCTGTGCATCCATACTGCTCCTGAAGAAAATCCTCAATGTACTCTCAAGGAAGATGTAAAATGGTACTCCCATGATGTGGATAGCTGAGGAATTAGCATCGCAAGGGTACCACAGGATTCCTGTTTCCCACAGTACGGATTTACCTGTCATCTAATAGAATGTGTGTTAATCCTTATTGGTTTATAATTCTGTTTATATTCATAAACTGGAGCCAAATAGAAGCATTAACTTCAAGTATAATTTTAGAATGCACACAATCAAGTTAGATGCTAAAATCCACCTGTAAGAGTGATTTAGGCACCTAATGCTAAAGGCTGTGAAGAAGCTAGGAGCCATCAAATGTTGCAAAGTTTATGCTACAACGTGATACGGTATATCCTGTAGATCCAAGGAGAACTCGGATCTAAACAGAATTTAGTTTGTAAGCCTTTGGAAGGGGAGGAAGTGAAGGGTTGAGTACCTGGTTCCGATCTGCAGTCCTGGAACTGATTATTCATTTTGCAGTAAAGCTGATAGATACAACTGGATCCAGTCTTTGGACAATGACAGTGAAGTAACAAACCTTGTGTAAAATGCATAAACCACCAAGTTAAGAAATCACAGGTCTTCCATGGTCTCTTCCAAATTGTGCATTCCTGTCTGCACTATGGCCAATGGTCTTGGAAGGGATGACTTTGAAAAATCCACTGCAAGTTCCAAGTCTTTTTTCCACTAAAAACAAAGTTGTAATTGGAGTCACAGGAGTTACATAAGGGGTGATTTCAGCCTGTTGTCTTATAGATAAGCATTTTTGCACCTTGTACGAACTTGATTGTCTGACAGCTGAACAGATATTGCAGTAGGTTTCTGTTCATTTGAAACAATTCTGTACAGATGTTTCAATAGGATAAGAAAGCTGATCAGAAGCCACTTGAAATCCAGGAAAAGAAAAATATAGTATATGAAATAAACAAGTGCAACTGACACTGCTTGGACCTTTAACTGATGTATTGTGCTGACAGCGATGCTGAACATTTAAATGTTTTGCTCAAGACTGTGGAAACATTGACCCCTGGGAAGCTTAGTCATGGGAATTACCACACAGGTTTTCTCATAGTATTTTTTTTTGTTCCAAAACAATATTAAAAATGAGTGGAATAATTCAAAATAAATACCATCCAACCAAGAGCTTTGCTTAGATTTTGAGCAGAACCCATCTTTAGGTTCAGGCAAGCCAAGACAGTGTTTATAAAAGCTTTTGTCATTTCTGCTCTGGTCTCTGAAGGAAATGAGATTGTGGTTGGTCTCATTCTCCTCTTCTGTTTCTGTCTGTCAACTCCCACCTCTATATGACAATGTTTAAATCTGTTAGCCAAATGGACTACTTTGACAGAGGTAGGATCGAAACACTAAGTTCTCTGTGAATAAAATTACTTTTTTTTTTTCTCTAATTTGGCTTAAGGTCTCAATTTTAGCTCTAGATGGTTCTCTTTCTTGTATTGCTGTGGTTCTCTTTCTTGTATTGCCGTGGATTTTGGGACTGGTAGCTGTAAGCAATAAGGGAGAAAGATTAGATAAAGGACCACTCGTCTTTTTTTTTGTTTTTTCTTTTTGCAAGGTATAACACTAGGAAACTATCACTACTGTAGTGATGGTATCACAATTTTTCTTTTTGGTTGTGAGGGG
>NW_010125585.1:19082-25241 GCF_000699245.1 Pterocles gutturalis | reverse complement strand
AAAGGGGGGGGGGGGGGGGAGTGGGGTGTTTATATATGCTGATTTCTACCATTTCCTCTTCCATGAGGTCTCCAAAATTAAGTTCATTTTATGTCATAAAAACCTTTCTTAGGGAAACTGAGTCAAGGGAGCCTAACCACAGTTTCTCAATATTCAACCTTTCTTTCCGTGTAAGGGAAATAGAGTTTCTTTCTGTTTCTTCATTTTATTACAAAGTTGTTTTGCCATTCTCAGTTATAATTTATTCTGAATCCTGTGAGATTCAGACCCCAAATTTTACCAGTCCTTCCTATACCTTACATTTTCATAGAAAAACTCCACTGAAATGCTGCCATTCTAGTCAGAAAAATATTTTCGTTAGCTTATGTAAGGTTAGGAGATCTTTTATGTATTTATTAATTTTTTCTCCTCTGTCAATGGATGCAACTCAGAAGTTTAATAAAGTGTATTATACAATCAAGAAAGGTACAAATTATGTAAAATTACATTTAAACAAATTCTCACTACTAAATTGTGACATGTGTATACAAAAATATTTAGAAATGTTTTTGCAACTTTCTCGCAGGCCTAATTCCTCAATCCTGTTAAGAACAGAAGTAGCTAAAAGATAATTTGAAGCTTAAGAGACATGGGCTGAGATTCTGGCCCCATTGTCATCAAACTCCACTGAAGTAAATGGCAGCTTTCATAAATTTTGGTGAGGATGTTATTCAACTTTGATGTTTCCAAGATGAAGTGAAGGAAGAAACAAACATTAATCTGCAAGAACAACAACAAAATAAGCCTTTTGCTTGAAAATTTCTAATTAGTTATGAAAATTGGTTCTGTGGGACATATAGATGTTTATGTATATTTTTCTGCGTATGACTAGAGTGTAGTACATGTTGTATGGCATTCAAACATGTTAATGTACTTTGGACAAAAAATTGAAGTTTCTGTGTAAGTAAGAGGCAGTGATAAAAAATAGTTGAGACCAGTAGTATCAACATGAGAAGAGAAACTTTAAGTTAAAAAGGATACTTCAGACATTTGGCAGTTTGTCCATCACTAATTTTAGGAATTGTAATCATGAACTCAATGGTACTTTATTGCATCTATTGTTTTAGGCCAGTTAGCTTTAAGAAAAAACTATAAAAATAATTAGAGCTTCCTGGTCATGAGCCTTGTTTCCTAATCCATTGTCTGTAACTAGCCAGGAAGTCACTTGGCGCTAGTCACTGAAGAGGCCACAGGTAATTGTGCCAGCTTTATCATTTCCTGGGTTAATGCTTGTAGGAAGCGGACGTGAAAACAATAAAATTTTCATTTAGTGTTCATTTATCATTTAAAAATAGAAAGCTAACAAGAGTTTAACACTTGACTGCTACCTTGGTCTTGAAAACAACCATAAGAAGGGGCAATTGGCAACCAGAGATATTGACCTACACTATTTTATTTAGAGCATTGTGTACAACTAACCACACCTGAGGACTTATATATAACATATTAGTAAAATTTTCACCACTAAGCTTTGTGATTAAGGAAAACAGACTGTCAGATTACAGCTTCAAATGCAAGCCAAATATAATTGAATATCCATACACATAAATAAAGATTTCCTATTATATAAGAAAAATTGAAAAGCTACTTTAATCTTCTCCAGATTTCAATATAGCTTAACTATAGATTCAAACAGTTTATTTAAATTATTATCATTATTATTATTAACAGGAGCATTTGAAAGTGAACATAAGTGATGATTGTGTGACTGAATCTGGAATTTAAAATAACCAATAATCTTTTGGAAGCACAGCAGTTACTTCTTTTGCCCTTGCCAGCTGACAGTTCTGGGTATCTATCTAAAATTTGACTAAAGAATAAACCCCTAAATGAAAGGCATTTGATCAGTATGAAATCACTCAGTGAAAATTGTTCTTTGTTTTATTTGTGTTTTGTTTTGCACTAAAAATGCACATATGTATATGTTTATACTTTGAGTGATAGGACTACTGAGAGGAATCCAGAAATTTTCTGAAGCAGTTCCTTGTCAGATTCAGAGGAAAGAACCAATTTATTGTATGCATCAGGAAGTATGTACTCACAGTTTATGAAGCAGAATTTATATGCAGTGCAAAGTGCACTGTATTTGTTTTATTTTTATAGGTATAAATATATACAGACCTAAGTAACACCTGTGTAGTTTGGAATTAAGATTTGAAGTGTCAAGTTAACCATTTCAAATTTATTAGAAAGTAAAAAAAATTGTGCTGCCTTGATGATTTGTTTTCTTTTTGTGGTCTAACTTCACTTCAGTGAAAGACTTCCAACCACAGAGAAAATATATTTTTATTTATGATTGCCAACAATTTACTCTTTTACTTCAACAGTTTTGTTTCTGCAGACTTTGGTTTCTCTAATGTACATTTCTTTGCAAGATGATTTTTCATTCCAGAGACATAGATATGTCCCTGATATTCAAGTTAAAGTTGTGTCAGTTCTAGACATTAACAATAGGAATTTACAGCACACTTTTGGGCAATGAATAACCAGACACATTAGTCAGCATCTAATAATTGTAATTTTTTTTAAAAAGGCACAGAAATTTTAAAATACTTGTACTTAGGATTTAATGTGGCATTGAATGTTCCATGTCGGTTATCTTATTAGCTCTTGTGGAAGTGTCTAATATCCCTCATTGATCAAAGAATGATAAATCTCCATAAATCTATTATTTGCCAGTAGGGAAAAACTCTCCCAGATATGGCCTGTCTGCTCCTTACAGAATTAGTATGGGGTTCCCTCCAACTCTAAGGACCTGCAAACACTGTAGATAAATTCACACATTAAAAACACTCAGCTTTCTGAAAAACAGATCTTATACTTGGTCCTGAATAAGAAGTTTTTCACTTCCTTCTTGTTCACAAAGATACATAGTATTTTTCTTTCATGCAGATTAACAGTTTTAACACTGATCAGCATAGAGTGGATGAAAGAAACAATACCTTTGGTTTTGTTGCTGAGGTTTTTTATTTTAATTCCTCTGCAAAGACTTTTTGGTTACTGTCACTCCATTCTAGAGGAATTGTGTAACAATGAAAATGAAATCTATAAATCAGTTCTAAACTAGAGGATTAAAGTGAACATATGATTTTTTATCATTTAAATCCTGAAAAAGTCATGTGTCTACTTGGAGTTAAGACAGACTGTTAATCAGATGCACTGTGGCTATTGCTATGCAAGTTTGCAAATTTTTTGAAGATTTTTGCTTTAAGAAAAATATCTCTGTTCATACCTGTAGCTCAAAAGTTTGGGGAATGTTCAGCACATCTACATGAAAATTATATTAAACTACTGCCAGCTTGTTCGAAAGGTACAAAGGATTTTGAAGAGTTTTTGTAGATCTAATAATTAGATTTTAATACAGAGCATATGTACAAGTGATCTATACTAGTGTCTATAATTCTTCATACTCATTTTCTGTTTTATGTTTGTGATACCTATATCAACTGGTGAAAAAGTAAGACACTGGTATTGCTGTGACTTGCTTCTATTGTTAGTAGAGTCTCAGCCTCCAGACAGAGGGATTTATGAATTTACAAATAGTAAAGAGCTGTGAGTCATTATTGTCAACCCTTCTATGTAATTAATAAGCTGGAGAAAATGTTTGTTTCCTTTCTAAAATTATCTAGAAGCAGAAAACTGGACTAAGGATGACAGAAGGATGATGGAGTTACAGTGTGGTGATGAAGGAGCCGCTGAAACTGGAAAAATCACACAAATGGTCATTCTTCTATTACAGGAAGATACCAGGGAGGGGGGCACATGGGAGAGAAGGATACCATATCTTTCAGTTCTTTCTAATCACCTTCTTGACTCCAAACTCCTTCTTCTGCTCTCTTATTTCAGGTCAAGGCCCCTAATTAGCTGTTAAGCATGCTAAATTTACTTTCCAAACCTGGTTGGAAGGATAAGAGGAAGAAGCTGGGAAATAAACAGAGACCTTTTCAGCTGGGTCTAAGATGAGAGTCAAATGCAGTAGGTCTTTATACTGCAAGCTTCTTCAAATCCAGACCATATTCACGTTTATTGAAGTTCAATATCTCTTTCATCTCTAACTCAAAATGCAAATGTATACTCATATACTTTATACACAACATACTCCGAGAAGAAAATCTGATCTCTTTCTTTCAGTGAGTAGCAATTTAGCCCATGGTAATTCCTCAAAATACTGTGCAGGACTCCCTCTCTATAGAGCAAAGTGTTTATATATAGAGTGAGTAAAAGAGAAAGAGAATATGATTTGTGATAATTATCACTATTCTCAGGATGTCCTTAAATGCATACTTAAACACTTGTAGAGGAACGTAAGTTGAAAATACATCAGTATAAAATAGTCTTCCACATGCATTAAAGAAAATTATAAAGGAAAACAACTGTTCCTTGATCAGCTGACAGAAATAATTTAATTTTAATACTGGAGAACAAAAGCTGAAAGCGAACATTGCAGCCATAGGGGTTCTGCCAAAGTAAAGCTGCCACATATGCTAAATGTAAGCTCAATACCAGGGAAAGTGACTTTTCATACTTGTGTGAAATTATGGCTCAGTCTTTTATTGCAAGATATTTCTGAGTTGAAGGTGCAGAGAAAAATCTTCCAGGTTAAGGTTTTAAGCTGTCTACTGGTGCTCAGGATGCATCTTGCTGACCGTATTTGTTTAATGTGATTCATTCAAACTACAAGAGACAATGTGGCTGAACTTTAAAATGATACAACACAAATAAAAGATATGACTTTATGTTCATTTTAATTTTTTTCCTGCTACACTTGAAATCATTGATATGTCTTAAAAGGGGGGCAAAAATATTTTTGTAATATAAGCTAAAGCTTATGAAAATAAGGGGTTTTTTTGTAAAATAAATCAAAGCATATGAAAATAAGCGAATACACTGGTTAGCAAGTTTTCTAAGAATGACCAGCTCATGGGTCTACATGTGTTTTCTTTGTATTAATCTGCTCTTTTGTCTTGGCTTTCAACCTCAGGCACAAGACCTAGGTAGGAACTTCAGTATTTGATCACCAGGTCATCACATTACACTATGAATAGTGATACTGTTATTGTGAAATGTAACCACCATAATCTTGCAACTACAATCTTGTGCTTCCTTTGACGTGTTAAGACCACCTAACACTTGTACACTGCAACAGCTGAAAGCACTCAGCACCTCAGTCCTCTTGCTTCCTCCCAGATAACACTTCTAAATTCTCAACTCGTTGTTTTCTATTATCTTATTTTCTGAACAAGTAGAATTCTTGGTTTTGTGGCTGTCTAACCATCACCAGAAATATCTCCAAACTACTGAAACTGGTGTGTATGTGTACACTTTACATTGTCCAGAACTCTGAAAGAATTTGTAATTTGTATGGGACTTATTCATCACATTTATAGATAGACTTTTTCATAAACCCCAAAAAACGAAAATGAATAATTAAGCTACCAGACAATTCTGGGTTTTTTTGTTTTTTTTTTTTTCCTTAATAGCTATCTTAGGGATACATGCAATGACTGATAGAAAAAACTTCTGTAAACTAGTCAGAAATATTTGTTTATAAATATCAGTCACCAAGGCTGCAGTCCTTGGAGAGGAATTCAAATATATTTGTTGTTCCATTAAACTTCATTACACTTAGATGAAATAAAAAGAAGGCACACTTTGGTTTCAAACGTTTGACACATTCCAAATGATCATGTGCTTCTTCATTTCTCACATGAGTTCATCAAGAATCAAATCCTTCCCTTCTACTCCCCACCTCACTTCTCAGTTTTATCAGAAGTTAATTAGGATGATCACAAGAGGAAAAGGCACAAATTTCCAAAGTGACCTTTTTTCTTTTTTCCTTTATGAGGGGCTTCAGCTTTCTATCAGATCAATTAGTTAATTGGGCATCACTCCCCTAACACATCTCACTTACAAAAAAAGCCCTCACCTTAAATAAACAGTCACACTCCTTCATTTTAGATTGAAGGCTGGAAGCTCATTATAATTGGGGTCTGCTGCTGTTTCTTTGAGCACTCTCTTATCTGGGGATCAAGCTGCATGTAATGCAATCTTCTTCCACATGAACAAGAATGTTATCAAAATAAACCTTTTCTGCTGTTCCTCTCCTTCCCTGCTTTCCCT
>NW_010125585.1:0-19051 GCF_000699245.1 Pterocles gutturalis | reverse complement strand
AGGGAAAAAGTAGACTTAAACTAACTAAAAAAAAAAAAAAAAACAACAAAAAAAAAACAAAGCATGGAAAGCCCTCAATTAGGCTAAGCAAGATTGAAAGGGAATTTTACTTTCATATGGTATTTTAACTTCAGTGTTGTTATTGAATCCTGCATTCAATTATGCTGCAGTTGTACTACTAATGATTCCCTATATAAATATACAATATCATAGTATTATATAATTGTATAATATAATATAAAATGGTTATCAAGAGGTCACACTGTTTAAAAAAGCAGATATGATGTAGCCGAGGGCCTCTTAAAACTGTTCTCCCATTACTTTTACATGCTTTTTCAGATACACTTTGACTTAATCCTCTCCTTTAGTATCTTATTTCTCAGTTAGGACTCCTAGTGACTAAGTCATCTAAAAGAAACTGAGGGCTGAATAACTAAATATCCCATGGTTTTATGTTGGGGTAGTAGTGCAGCTGAGATATATGTACTTTATTTATGTAGAGAGAAACAGTACACACTATCGCATACTGTTACATATAATTTATTATTCTATGTGCATGCTCTTAGGTCTGTTATGCAAGACTACTCCATAAGTTGTGAAAATATAATTTTTCTAAATATGAACAAGGCAAATACATGACATTATTGTGAAACACAAGGGTTGCACAGGAGAGTGCCATTGCTCTCCATGACAATGGGATTGCTACCTGGTGTATCCCCGGTCTAGAGCTGACCTTTGAGAATGAAAGATAATAGACACCTTAAGAACAGCTGTACTGAAGTGGAAAAAAACTCCTGTAAAGTGTATCTTAAAACTATGACAGACGTTACAAATGTACTACATTTTTTTTTTTTTTTTGCAGTGGTCTGCTTTAAAATTACTATCAAATTTAACATCTCAGAGTAAGAGGCCTATGAAACATAAAATGAGGAGTTTCCAATGCTTAGGCACTCATTCCCAAGCTCTTTGTTAATAGTGATTATTGAAAATATACAGCCAGGAATCTTTTCACTCATCACTGAAACAGAGCTGTGTCCAAAATCAAATGTGGCAGCTGTTTAGTAGTACATGACAACACTAAACAAATGTTTAGACAAGGAGAATGAAAAATATTATACAAAAAATTATACTTCACTAGGATTTATTTACAGAAAGCAATGCAGGAAGAATTGTTTTTGCATGTTTAACATGTTCTCCAGACATAGACTTTAGCTCCTGAAATATATCAGCATTCCAGTGATTATTAACAAGATGGACAATATATCCTACGTATAAGGATTGTCTCCAAAGGTTTTACACCAGTTACAAACGTTTTCCACTGTGTTTAGTATATTGTTTGTAGTTGTGGTCTGCTGCTGTTTTGCTATTAATTTGAACAGAGGTTAACCAAAAGTTGTAGTGGTCCGCAGTTGTATCTGCAATTATATTTGTGAACACCACAGGCTATACTTTTAGAATGTAAAAAAGCATGGATTTAAGAAGAAATTGGAACACAATGTTGTTTGTTATCATATTTGTCACTGTAGCTCCCAGGGAATCAAAAAAGAAAAGGGCGGGGGGGGGAATTTTCCTGCTTTAGGGTATAAAAGGGTGTAAAAAGATCTGTACTAGGGATCAGGAAGGCACATTGCTGATGTTTTTGATCTGACAAGGTACTTTAGAAGTAGGCAGCATTTATAGGGGAAGGACATTGGTTGTGGGCTAATGACACCTTTAATTGAATATAGCTTGGTCTAGGTTTCTTCAATAATTCAAGATGTTTACTTTATTGCCAATAAAGTGTACAGAATGTTAAGATATCAATATTGTATTGCAAGAGAGACTGCAGGAGAATGAAAATGCATTTAAGTAAGTAAAGCTTAAACCAGTGCAGGAGGAAGGCTGTAATATAATCAAGAAACAGAAGCAGAAACCCTAGAGAAGGAATTTGTATGAGTAAACCTCAACACAGCACTGCCCTCTTCATGTTCAATCATTTATGTCTTTAATTTACTTTTGACAAAGTGAGAAGGTAAGAACAAAGTCAAGACATAGGTGCCAATCTTAATTTCTAACACAAGCAAACACGAGCAAATGGAAACTGAATATTTATACAGTAGAATCAGTTGATAAGTAATTTTAATTAAAATTGTAAACATTCTAATCGTGTGATGATATATGATATGATACGATGTTCAAGCAGCTAGAGTAAAACATTAGGGAGGAGATGGAACAGAAAGAAAAAAGATGGTTCTAGTTACCTGTATGGCAAGTGATTGTCAGTCTTGGCTAATCTTCTCCCTAAAACTCAAGGACACCTCTGGTGGGTGTAAGTGGCTTTAGTTTACTGATGGCCCTGAGAGCAGCTTTTTAACAATGAAAGAAAGAGCTTCTAAATCACTTCTCAAAAGAGATTAAGGAAGGTTAGGTTCAGCAAGCATTAATTCCACTGACAAGCACTTAACAGATGTAAATTCTATGGGCATGTTGGCCTTAAATAGGATTTCTAATATGTGTTATGCCTAGTCTATTGTACTGTACCTGAACTCAAGCTTTTCTAAGTTCCAAAGAATAATCTCTTAGATCTAAGAATAACTTTCTTATAGTAGGAAGAAAGACAGAATTAAAGATTGGTTTGAAATTAAGAACACCATCAAAGTTTCCTCAGTGACCTGACTAGACTTTTTCACTTAGGCACTTTAGAAAGAGTCTACCTTATTTTAAGTAAGTTTGTTTTTTGGTACAATGCTGAGCTGAATGTTAACATTGTGGATTTTGAATTCAAGCTGCTTCACGGGATTTGGATATTTTGGGATGTGTCAGTCCAGCTGCAGTCCAAATCTGCCCTACAGTGATTTTTATTTTGCCATATCGAGTGCCAGAGTTGTTTCTTTTTTGCTTTTGTCTAATTGGGGGCAGAAGCCAAGGAATGTGTGGACAGGCTAGGGCTCCAGAGTAAGGAGGGAATGGCCACCCTGCATCCATAGCTTTCTGAAAAACTGAGCAAAGGTGGCAGCATCTGCAGCCTACAGTAGAGGCAGTATGGCTTTCAGAGAGGATGAAAAAATCTCAGGAAGATAATTTTTGCAGAGGTGGAAATAATTTTAAGAATAATTTTAACCACAGGTTCAAGAACTAGCTGTGATCTCAACACCTGAGTCAAACTGCCTCAAACTCTAACAAATATCTTGCAGACAGTAACAACTGAGTAACATTTTCAGTGGGTGCCTGTGTCGAACACTTGCTTTTCAGCAACTAAATTTTATTTTGCAGAGTGCCTACACTTTAAATACATTTGTGTAGCTAACGTATCACCTTCTTGAGGTGCTAGATGACTTCTTTATGATAGATGGGGACATTTACTTTCCTTTGTAAAAATGGTCAATAACAACCTCAGTAACAGGTCCTTTAAAAAAAAAAAAATGGAATGAAACACTGTCCCCAATTTACGATAAAAAAAATAAAATAAAATACTTTAAGATGCAAACCGCTGCAAATAGCTTCTTTACAAACTATAATGACTTGGTCTAACACTTCTAATTTCCTGTAGGTCAGCCTGAATAAAAGAAAAAAAAATGCTAGAGCTCAGTTATAATTACAGAAAATGATAATGGGATCTCCTTGCACTTATAACTAAAGATACTTTTGTTTTATACTCTTGGAGTCGGAATTCTTTGTGGAAAGAAATGTAGTGTAGTGGGTTAGTCATTACTCAAGAAATAAGAAAAGCTTAACACTTCAGGAAAATGTTTTAGTGTGAGAAATGTGTACAAAATCAAGTATGGCTTATGTCCTGGTGACATATCATTTGCTATCCACTGGGTTTGATTTGGAGGCTCATTGGTTTGGTATAAAGGAAAAATATTGTGTTTTTCTTGCTTCTAACTCTAAAATTTGTGAAATTTTCCTGAAAGTCTAAGGAATTATTTCAAGAATCTGAAGAAACATTCAAGTACTTGATCTTGTTTCCAACAATAATATTTTCTGGTCTTTAACAGTAAACATGGCACAAATATTACCAGTGAAACAGAAAATCTTCAAAGATTTTCTTAGCTAACAGAAGTGTAGTCATCTTTTATTACAATTGGAAACTGGCACAAATTGACAGTGCTTCAGCTATAAGTTTGATTAAACTCAAGTCTCAGTTTTGTGTGTTAACTACAAGACTATTTTTGCCCCACAGAGCAGTAAAATCCAGTATGAACATAGGAAGGAACTCTGTGGGATAACAGAAACTTTATGAACCACCAAGACAAATGCATAGAATTATATGATGAAAAGAGAAATGTAAGGTTGACTGTGTCATTTTTATTGCCCAAAAGCATTTGATAGAAAAAAGTAATAGAAGTCTTTACTGAGTTTGAGGTGTTCATGATGAATGGATGGATGGTCTTGGACATGTCTTATTTCTAGAAGGTGTGACATTCTGAGAAAGCTGTCTATAAGCTTACCATTCATGCATTAAAACTGACTCCTAAATCTACTAATTGCAATTTCCTGAATATATCCCAGAAAGCTGGAAATTAGTACATTTTTTTAGTTTGTCTTGCAAATGTATCAATATTATACACTGTGCACAAATATACACACATAGTATATATATACTATGTATTACTATTTTTTTTTCTATGAAAAAGTTTAAATCAATGTTTGGGGAGGAAAGTGTAATCAAACTGAAGAATCACAAACTCCTGGTAGAAAATCTTTTGCCTTATTGTTATGTTATTTACATCCAATAAACACAGTCACGGACTTGTAGCTCCTGTCACAGACCTTTAGTGTTGTCTTGCTGCTCACCCTGTCACACACGAATGCTTGCCTTTGAACCCTGCTTGCGGGTGGTTGAGCCCACTCCTGGAGTTTATGCTGTTTGGTTTGAGCCTTTGATGGAAGAGAGAAAGGCTGACATATTCTCAGTCAAGCATAATATAAAGATTTAAGCTGAAAGTATGTTGGGTTCACTTATACCTTTTCACCAATAAGATGGCAAAAACGTCACATCTTCTGTTCCATTTTCTACAGCATGGTGCATGTGTACTGACATATACACAGATTTTAAAAGCATAGTTCTTTATTGGATCCAATTGATTTTCCACCTCAACAGACTATACTGAGCTGCCATTTGACCAGAGTCTAAGTAAGAGAGTGGACAGGTGAAGGAAAGTATAGAAAGAACGGTACTGATCAACTAGAAAAACACATATATAATATTTTTAAGAATATAAAAACATAAACGGTCTTTCCATCAGTGAGTCCATAATTTATGAACATTATCCTGTCAAACTAGGCACTGTTTCCATCTGTTTTTCTGACAAATTATCATGAAATCTGTCTCATATTATATTTGATTGTGAAAATAGTAGTACTGAATAAAGTTTACCACAGTAGCAGGCATATGTTTGTAGTCTCACACACAGATAAAGAGTTATCACTAGATAGGTACAAGTTTCAGTTGTACTTGTGCCTCACTGGTTTCTCTGTCCTTTTTTTTTGAACCTCTTTCTCACACTTTTTTTTTTTTTTCTAATTCCTTTAGGCCTTGTAAATGCTGTTTTAGCAAATGAACACATTTCAACCAATAATTTTCACAACCTTAACGTGTTTTAATGCAGTCTTCAACCTTCTTTGTAATACGATGGTTTAGTAAACAGTTCCCTGACTTTCTAACAGCCGGATTTCCAAATCTTTTATTTGCAAATCAGTCATGAAGAACAGACCCAAGTATCTGTTTTGTTCTAGGGATTGCTACTTATGGAGGCAGTCCCATCTAGCTAGGTTGTCTCAGCAAATTTGAATTTCAAAAATCAGTAAAATTGGCCACATTGCAAACATAGTGGATAGTCTGCCCTCTATGTTTCCAGAAAGCAGTTTCAGCAGTAACAGAGACAATAACACAGTCTCTTCACTGGGACACTAGTCGGCTCGTTTCACACCAGCCACCTCTGGGATGAAAATCAGCTCCAGGATCCATGCTCTGTTCAGTTCTTTGTTTTTCAGAGTAGATGTGGTAAGTTATGTGTATGGATTAGTGCTGTGAGAAATGGGACAACGGAAGAGAACTGTACTGTCAGCTATTGCAGAAATATCACAAGACCTGTTCATGGCATAGGGAGTGGGATATAGGTGTACTACATTTTAGTCAGAGAATCCCCTTGAAAATTACAAAATATGTAAGCTCAAGTGGGGCAATACACAGGTTACTTTTTGTGGCCTAGAATATATGTGTCTGTATCTCTTGGTTTCATATCTTTTTGCTGGAACCATTTGTTTTTATCCCCTGACATCTTACAGTCTGGTCATTGAGATGGATCTGCCTCCGTCTTTTCTTTGAGTGAGCATGCTAAAAAGATCACAACAACTTTGAATATCTACCCTAGGTTTTATTGGGACATAAAGAAGATGAACAACCTTTTAAAGAGCATATGCAGTAACATTGTGTCCAACAGATATTAAAAAAAAATAAAATAGAAATACAATGATATCATGTGTCCTTTTCTACCAGGTCATACTACATATAGTACACATCACTGGATTTCTTTATTGCAATATAATCTACTGTTGTGGCTTGGCTCCAGCCAACATCTGAACACTTAGACTCTCTTGCTCACTCCCCTCTCCTGTGGGACAAGAAAAAATAGAAGGAAGATAGTAAGACTTGTGGATTGAGATAAAGACATTTTAATAAGTGAAGCAAAAGCTATACTTGAAAGAAAAAAAAAATAAATATTTATTCACTACTACTTGTAGACAAGCAGGTGTTTAGCTACTTCCTGGAAAGCAGGATCTCGGCAGGTGTAACGGTGGCTTGGAAGGGTAAGTGCCATGATCACAAAGGCAATTGCTGTTAAGGCAATGCCAAAAAAGAGAAACCAGAAACCCTCCCAGCCAGGGCTCACTCTGGAGATCTAATTTCCATCATAAACACCTCTTATCCTGATGCAAGAAGTGGCAAGTGGCAAATCAAGGACTGCAACTTATTGCTGTTCCCTCTTACTGCTGGCTTTGTGAGTAATTGGATGGCTGGTTTGAGAGGTAACTTGCAATGATAACCTGTAGCTAGTCAGTTCTTTATTCAGTCTTGTGAATGACCTATAACTTTGGTCTGGTCTGTTCAGCTTAAAGTAGAGAAAGCAGTGTTGCATAGTTTACCAGGTTTGGCTCCTAGCAGTGGAAATCTCTGCCACAAAAGGGGCATTGCTGGATGAGATTCCAAGGTACAGGAGAGACATTTCCTAAAAAATGTGCTTTGCTTTATCTCACCTTTGCTAAAAGTTGATTCAATGCACTCAATTCATCAAGGACTTTGCACACTTTAGAAGTATTCCATATGGAACTGTAATTCTAATTTGTGATTAATTCTACCTACTACAGAAATCTGCATGAGCTTCTACCTAAAGTTATTAAGTAACTATGCAATATGTACTTATAGAGTAACTTGACAAGTGTTACTGAATGTGGAAAAAAGGGATAGGAAGAAGAAATGTAGGCTAAGAACTCTCTGCTATTAGAAGGGTGGCTGAAGAGACTGCGTAAGAACAATTTCTCTTCTGAGAGATGATCCTGGTGAGCACTAAACATCTGCAAATCCAGTTGTTTGCAAATCTTGGTCTTGGAAAGAGCTAATTTTTGTTATGCTACTAAAAACAGTGACACAGTTGTATTCAATATACAGATGGTCCTCATCTGGTCCTCCTAATATACATGGGGAAAGGAAGAGAGTAAATTTTGAAAGATTATATGTGTAATTTATCTCCATATTCCTTTTTCTATGAAAGAGATGTAAAAGCAGGGAAATGTGCAGTTTCCTAATTTGATTGGGTACAAGAGTCTGAAAAAATTAAACTATTCTGGCTGTGACACTTATTAAGATATTCTAATCTGCAGAATTTGACCTCTGGAGACTCCAGATATGAGAAGGAATGAACGGTAATTAATGGTATTCTGCCACCCCACTGTGCTGATTGCTGTGGTGGTTTAAGTGGAGAAGCATAGCTACGCTATTTCTGACTTTTGTTTTGCCAGTATAACCTTTTGACCACATAAAAATAACTCATTTTAGCATGTTAGCAAATCCACTTCAAAATATTGCTGAAACCCTTATAGAGTACATTTAAGCTGTCTTCAAATTGTTCTACCACTTCCAAAAGGTGCAGCATATCCTCTTATTTTAGTTTCATTTTGCTTTCAGGAAGTACACTGCTTCTGTGAATGCTTTGAATACCAGGGTATTCAATTACTCAAAGCTGGATGTATCTGATAAATTCATGACAAACAATTCTGTGGCCTGCTTCTAAATAGTGAAAAACACTCCTACTGTGTAAGACCATCTAGATATAAGGTCAGCTTACATACATAAAAATAGCAAAAAGGAAATTCTCACATACTGTAAATACTCATTTATTGAAATGATCTTTAAACGAATTTGTAACAGATGCACTATGATTAACTATCTTATATCACAGTGGACTACTCCTTAAGTCTTTCATAAGGTCCTTATCAGTTTAATCAGTTTGCATTGATGAAGACCTCAGAAGATCTTACTTAGCAGAGTAATTTTGTAAAATGGAAATGAAAGCATACAAACTATTCTAAAATAAAACAAGTCTATATGGATACAATATTTTTTTTTTCCTCTCACTACAAATTACAAATATATCCCATGCTACTGCAACATTTTAATAATAATGTTATCATTTTGCCTAGACAAGAAAAAAACCAAAGATTTATGCTACTGACTAATTACATACGAAATAAAACATACGCCAACAGCATGTAGTCTTTGGTTTCACTGGGATACATGTAAGGAAAGCAGTGGGTTTGGTATGAATGTATAGTGATGTACTACTCATCAGAAGTTTGACTACGTTTTTCAAAGCTGTTCAGCATACGTGTTTATTTTCCTAGTCTTCTTGAGAAAATTCTGCCCATGGCAAATTGTGGTTAAGAATAATTCACTAGGCATAATATGCTCACTAGGTCTGAAAAAAATGATTGAGCCTCCTGAGTATTTAAGGATTGTGGTTTCTATTTGGGCCAATGCATGAGGGACCTTCAGAACAGTTTTAACTTGACTTGAGTGCCTAGACATAGATAAAGCGGTAAGTGAATCACCTTGTCATCAGACTAGGACATGCAAGTTAGATGTTCTCTGTCAGTATAACTCTTCCAACCATTGCCAGCTCCAAGTGACATGGTAAGTATGGAGCAAATCACAGGACAGATAAATTAATCTCTGGCCTCTGACTAACTTCTTTTTTTTCAGTTTGCATTTTTGTGGAAACCTGAATTCTCTCTCCCACCATAGAGAAGTTATTACATAGTCAAAATACACATGACCACTCCAACATATGAAGAGTTCATTCTAGTCATTTAATAGCAGAAGATATGCTTTTTATATCAAATATTCACATATCCATATGTGATAAAGAGTGACAATATGATTGTAGACAAGTTTAATATGTTAGAGATGGCAGGATTTGTTCTGTTTTCAAAAGTTGGACAATCCTGCTTGCAATACAGCCACAGGGAGAAACTGAAATATAGATTTGAGAGTAGCCCACAAACACAGAGATGTACTTCTTAGGCTAGTTAATATGACAGTTGTAGCCAGCAGATATTTCAGGTGAACAGTGGCAGGACATGACTTTTAATATCAAAAGGATTACTTACTGTTATAAGTACTTTGCTTTTCTGAGCAGAACACACAAGTGTTGTCAAAAACCATAACAGTCAGTCTCCAGAGGTTGCTACCCTATAGGCCCTACAGGAAAAGTGTGTCATCCAGCTTCAAAACATGTGTATCACTACTGAAAATTAACCTTAAATTAACTCTTTAATTAACAAGTTGTATTTTGTTAATTTATATGTTACCCTGCAGCAAAACATATAAAATCTTTCACAACTTGACAATGAGTACATGTCTATTTCTCCCCTCATCTCTTCATTTTAATTTTTAGCTATAATTAAAGTAGCTACAGAGTTAAACGTTTTTCTATCCAGTTTTGGATTTGTGAAGGGAAAATAAACTGTTTCTTGAGAACCTATAATTGATTTAATTTTCTGAAGAATAAAATCTCCAGGTAGACCATGAAAATAATAATGAATACTTTATCATGTTGCTGCTGTTCACTGCTCATTAGTCTTCAATGTCTTTATTTTTAAACAGAGTGCTTAAGGACAAATCTTTGTTATCTAAACTGCTTTGAGGTGGGAAGGGGCAATTTTGTGTGGTTAGTTTAATTTTCTTCATAAGAAGACCATATATATCAATTGTATCTGTCTTCACTTCTTAAATAATTTTTTCCTTATTCTTTTAAGTGAAAACATTACTGTCCTGAAGTTGCTTATCTTCATTTCCAATCTATAGAACTAAAGGTAACATCTATGTTTTATAGATGCAGAACCAAAGCGGAAATACTAATTGGCTTTCCAAGGTCACAGACTTGGTGCAGAATTTCTCAAGTCCTAGATTAATGTTATATTCACCAGAGGTGTTCTGAGCTTTGTCAAAGCATATGACCCAGGAGAGCTGTTCACCTATGAGTTGGGCAGTAGGTGAAAGGAAAAAGAAAAGCATGTCTAGGCTGGACAATGTGAGGCTGACAAATTAGAAATCAATATTCTTACATTAGCCTTCAACTACACCATCAGTCTGAAATCAATACAATGAGGAAGGAATGTAGGTTGTGGACATACATATTATTACATACACGTATATATACTAATACATATACATATATATATAAATACTTATTGGACCAAACTACATTTATAAGCCTCATGAAACTTTAGCTTCTAAGATCTGTGTAAAGATCTAGGCTGTGTGGAATAATTTGGAAGCCTGCAGTAATCCAACC
Source organism: Pterocles gutturalis (assembly GCF_000699245.1). Classification (NCBI taxonomy): domain Eukaryota; kingdom Metazoa; phylum Chordata; class Aves; order Pterocliformes; family Pteroclidae; genus Pterocles; species Pterocles gutturalis. The sequence goes on along the minus strand of NW_010125585.1, from coordinate 8,216 downwards.
TTGAAAGTATAGAGGAACAGCTAAAGAAGATAGAGGGCTGTGACCTATCGATTAGAGTGGCATTACAATGGTTTCAGGTTTTATAATATAGATTTAATAAAAGAAATACGAAAGTTTAAAAGAATGTGATGCTTCCAGATTACAGTTCCATTTTATCAAAACAAAGAAATGATCTCATAACAAACTATTGCTTTTCTTCTGAAAGGAAGGAAAAAGCTCAGTTTAGCCACATAAAGATAAAAAACCCACAATCATGTAAGAAAAGAGTTTAAAGAAAACACAATCATAGCAAAGAGCCACTATTGCACGTCTCACCTGCCAGAGCTCTGACAAGGCTAGCAACAGCAGCAGTTTTAAAGTTTCAAAGACACTTCTTCCTTAAACATGCTTACGATGCTCTATCCAAGGACCAAGCAACCAGTCAGGGCAGCAGATAGTTGTTATTTCCATGACATCCCTTTAAATTGTAGAAAGAAATTATATTTTGGATAAGGAAAAATCTCAGCTGGATCTGAGGCTGATTAAATCATAGTTCTGTAACTGGAGTTAGGTCATGACTTGACCACTGGGGTGAAGGAATGACAAGAAGATCATGGGAGACCCCAAAGATGCAAATAATCTAAAAGCCACAAAAGTGAAAATCTTGAAAATGAACTTTTTCTGCTATCCTTTCCACTGCCTACCCTTATCTTCTTGTTCCCAGTCATTGTGCACTACTAAATGAAGAGATCTGTCTGAACAGCTTACTTTAAACAAGATTTTGTAAATGCTTTGCACAAGCCTGCATGCTTCTTTTTAACCTTTCCTTACAGTCCACACCTTAAATATGTAAAGAAGACTCACAATGTGAAGGGGATGGGGAACAGAGGGGTGGAGGGGACTTGGAAGCCCCTTGATTTGTCCCTAAAAGCCATGAATAAATTTGATAGCAAAGAGGCAGGAAGAACCCCCACAGGACCATTTTATGAAGCATTTTTCCTGATTCTTTTGTGCCATCAGTCTCTGGATTAGAGAGAGAAATAAGCTTACAACCCTCTACCAGAAACACACAGCAGATCAAAGCTGAATTAAAAGTTAACTTTCAATGGCAGGTTCAAGAAATGTGATTGCAAGCTGTATAGTCGTAGTAGGCATGACGTCTTACCAGATATTCCTCATGATTTGCAGCACATATCACTTGTAGATTCAAATATATGCATGTATAAACATTTCTTTGTCTTTAAAAACAGAAACGTCTAACCCATTTTCTCTCCGGGATTTCGACTGACTGATGTGATACCTTCAGCAGGGGCAAAACTGGTCAACCTGAAAGATCTTTTTTTTCAGTCAACAGGCTGAAAACGACCTTGGCAGCTGTTTCTGCTTTCAAGGTCACTACAAACCTTATAAACTGTTTTCCTTTCCATCCCTCATAGGATTAAAAAGCAATACGGTCAAAAAATAACTAACTTGTATTTAAGTCTCAAGAGAAAGTCAAAAAACAATAAATACATCCAATGGGAAGATATAAGGTACAGAAAAAGGTCTATTTGGGGTCATGGCTCCTATTCTGCTGCAGTTTGTTACACTTCTTGCTGAAGGTAGACTGTTGCATTGCACATTTAGAATCTCTACAACACAACCCCTTGCCCTTCTTTCTGTCAGAACATGTCTCTGATAGGATTAAATGAATCAGATTGGAAGAAGGCATTATGACATCAATGTTCAGAACTAGAGATGTTCAGTCTGCAGCACAAACACTGAAATAAAACCGTGAGAAAGAAAGGATTTATTCATTTTTTTTTCCATTACAAGTTTAGAATCCCCAACCCAAGCATGGCAGGAACATGAATGAAGAAATGTGTTTTATGCCAGTGACTCAGGGCACACTAGAGGTTGAGAGCAAAAAGTAGAAACTGTGACTCAAATACATGTTTGTCCCTACCTAGGGTTAAGAAAATCGGGAATTATCTTGCTATGTAGTAGTGATTGGCAAGGAATGTCTGGGAATAGGTGAAGCAAAATCTGCCATGCTTTCACTTTCCCATAGTCAGTCTCCGATACTCAGGGTGAAAGAGTCACAGCATGTGAGTAGGCTGAAATTCAGGATTACCACACAGCAGGGAATTCCTAGTAGTAATTTGTGAGAGGTTTCTGCTCACTTTCACTGTGTGTATGGTTCAAGTACAGTCAAGCTGCTGAGGGAACCCTTTCCAAGGACCTACAGTTACCCTAGGATTTCAAACCAGATATGTATTCATGGAAGTAAACACGGACACGCTGACTGTTCAGTGTACAACACGATTTAAATATATCCAAGCATTTCTCTACCAACCCTTCCTCCTACTTTCAGTTGATAGGATGCAGAGCATGTTCCAAGATGCATGGGCATTTGGATATTGTTTGGGTATTTTCTCTTCTCTCCTGACTGTGTCTTCTTATGGAGAAATAAACAGTAGTGTAAAAAACCTTACAACAGACCTGTTTTGTTCAAATTGACAGGTTAGTTTTGAAGGCTCAAATTTTCGTTCTTCCTAACAGGATGGAAGTGCTGACTTTGCAGTTGCATTGAACTGTCAGAACGGCCCTAAGCAATCAGAGAAAGGCTGAGAATCTGGACCAGAAAGTTTGGACTGGCTTCAGAAAATCATCCTAAATTTCCTATGCTGTACCAGCTCATGTTGCCAAAGGAATAACATCCGCTGCTTTGGTGCTGTGTGGTGCAGCTGTGTGACTATTCAAAAGCACATTTGAAAACTGCAAAATCAGCAGGCTTAATTTGTATGCAGTTCTGGATTCTCAAATAGGTCTAATTTAGCAAATACCCCACAGGAATAGGAAACATTATGAACATATTGAGGTAATTGAGAAAATTCAGGGAAAAAATGCAGGGAGTTATTTTGTACACTAATCATTATTTCTCTCACTTATTTGAGTTTGTTTCACCTGCTTTTGTTTAAGTGTTCTTTTTTCTTATTATTTTTTTCCTCTATCAACCTATGAAACAATGGCTTATGAGACACAATTTAAAAAGAACTTGTCAAATTTATTTTCATATAAGAATTATGTATCGCTGTTGTATTTTGGTGGCATTTGCAATTACACATTAGGATAAAGCCTATAGGGATTGTGATTCTTCCTGTTTCAAAATGATTGTCATCTGCTCTTAGGAAGTATTTTTTCCCTCTATAGAGGATACTATATAGCACATTTAGGTGTATAAAAAGGATTTCATGCCATGTCTGAAGCATTGGTCTAGGTATTTATTTATTTATTCACCATTTCATTCTAATTCAGTAATACTTGAGGAGCTCAATCAGGGGAACTATTGTGCTAAGCACTGAAAAAAAATGAAATCCAAGAAGTCTTTGATCCTGAATATTTACAACGAATGATGCAACTGTAGAATTAAATATTCTCTTTCTATTCTGTGTCTAAACAGACAATTAACATTTTCGCAGCTGGGTAATTCTTGAGACTTGCCTCAGGTCAATAAAGTAACAGTATAAGAAAAAGATGAAGTCCAATAATAAGATCAGCTTGTAAATTGATGGAATTCTTTTTGCAGTTGCTTCTAAACTTTCAGCAAAAACAGTGAAAGAAATCTGGTCCCCACATAGTCACTGATACTTAATTGTATGTTCTACTCAGCATTTCATGTTAAGCAATACAGTGAGAGTTCAAAAACTTCAGTTCTGGCACATTATACCTGTGAGGACTGTCAATTAAGTGGTCATGCAATACTGCCAGTCATACAGACTCAAGCAGTACACATTCCTGTGTGGAGAAGAGGGTTGTTCTACGCATGTGCATATAAAAAGCTCTTCAGATTCTCTTAGCATCCAATTTATACTCAGAACCGATCTGATTAGCTATGTCTTCTTACTCCCTGGGTGCACCCTATTTCCCCCTCCTATTAGTCAGCACTGTGGCCCAAAAGAACTATGCTTCTTTTCTGAAGGGGAACCTAAGGATTCATGTTACAAGGAAGTCACATAATTAACTTCTTCAGGCCTCTATTTGCATACCGTGATTGGAGAGGTTGATGTGGAGACAGAAGGAGGCACTATTGGGTGTGAAAGAAATTTCCTGAATTTCCTAGGCCCTCAGGAAACCTTGCAATAATTACAGTTATTGCTGAAATTTACAGTTAGGACCAAAAAGAAAAAAAAAATCCAAATCTTACTCTAGATTGAATAAAAAATTGACCTCTTTATTTTTGCTTAGCTATACCACAAAATAGCTCAATGTGCCCACATGTCTTTTGTCTCCATGTTTCCCCTGTCTTTGCATACTATTTTTCTTTAGGTAATAGTGTCCTTCATCAGCCCTTTGTTTCATGTCTTTCCAAGACCTTAATTAAAAACTACTGTTCTCCACTTTAATAGATGACTCTAAAGCTCACAAAAAAAAGTGCAACAGGCTAACAACCCAGAGCTGATCATTTAAGGGCTGGAGGGGGAGAAGAGATAGGGAGAAAAAGTATTTCTCCTGGTCAGCAGAAAATAATTTGGTTTCTTATAGTCTTTCTTTAAAGCTTTACTCTCCAGTATTCGTATACGACACAGAAAGCAGAAAAAAAGCAGGTAAAAGACACTCATTCATGCAAAAAATGCAAACAAAGAAAAATCATTGCTGAGTACATGAAGGTGGTGTTTGTTTTGTTGTTTGGTTCCGTTCTGTGTTTTTTTTTCCTGGGTGAAAGCTGTTGCCTGTGTCCATTTCCAAAGAACTAAACATATAATTACATAACATGTAATTACTCAGTTTTCCAGTTATGTACAGCAGGGTCAGAAGTTCCCTGCATTTGCATGAAAGGACTAATGAAATGGGTCTCAACACCTGGTCCTTGCTTGAGGAAAATAAATTTATTTAATTAAATCCAAGGGGAAAAAACGTAGCATTATTGTTTTGCATTCTTATTTTGCCAACAATTTTGCTTTCTTAATAAAAATGAGACCAATGTAGTAGAATTAGTCTGGAAAAATCAGAGGTCCGGAGTTCCTTGATCCTCCTAAGGATAAGTAAGATACTTAAGGCAGCAAAGAATTAGAATTATTTTCCCAATTCTCCCAGGCCACCAACACAGCTGCAGCCTGGCATATCCCCTTATGGAAGGCCATTACAGGGGACATCCAAAACAGAAAAATAGATGGCATATTCCTCAAAGACTATTTATATTCTAAGCAAGTGTATTTGCCCTATTAGCATTGACCCTTTTTTACACCAGATACTAGGTAAGAGTTCATCAAGAATTCTGGAACAAAAGCCAAGTCTTTCAGATTCCTTTATCAAAAGGTTCCAGTGTAAATTTTGAGTCCACTGGCATTAGCAGAATTCTTAAGTGGTCTCAGTGTGGTCATGTTTTCAGCCAATATCTTTCCAAACTCTATTCAACCAGGTTCCATGAATTTTTATGAGGTTAAAAAAATTTTAAATATCCACTCATTACTTAAAAAACACTGTGACATTTCCCTGTGGAGCAGACAATAATCATTCTACTCATGTGGAATGCCATCCACAGCTGGTTGATTCATTGCTAACTTGTATCAGAAAAAAAATGCATCACCTAAAGGCAAAAAATCCTTGGCCCTTTTGTTGATCAGTAATAGGAGTCACCAAATTGTTGAAACAATGAGTATTTGTCATATATCCCATAAATGGAAAGCCAAGTATTGGAAACAGGACAAAAAGCTGGTTCCAAATTTTCTGAAGATTTTAGGTATATTTATGCTGAATCCTTCAGAGGGTAGAGTTAAGTCTGGCATCTAAAGTGAAATTTGCAATGGTTAGCAAGGTCCTTCAGGTCACTATGTTCGAGGTAGAAAGACAAATACTCAGAATTAAACTCAGAACATGAAGGAAGGAAACATGTAAGCCAAGCAAAAAATGTAGTAGACATAAGTCCAGCTGGTATCTACCTTTTGAAGTTTGGTTGCCTGCCTACACCCTTGACTTGGGTGATTCCATGCGAAACTAGTGTTTTCAGCGAGATTTAGACTTTTAGGTTTTCACTTTCATGTTTTACACTTTACAAAAAGAATATGAGAAGATTTTTGTAAACTGTTCTGCTACAGTTACATGAATTCTATGAAATGAGTCGTTTATTTGCATAATTTTTTAGTTCAATGGGGGTCTTTGTGATCACCAGCTCTGAAATAATTACCACAATACAAACAAATCCGGGAAATACAGTTCTCCTAGTGGGAGAAAAATATGGTGTATATAGGTAAATATTAGCTACAGTAAGAGCTAACGAGATTGTTGTCTCAGAAGTAGAGTTCATTGCCTGGTGTGCAATAAGCCAATGCACACACAGCCCTGAGATATTGTTTGTTGCATGTCTGCTCAGAGATAGGTCTAGGTGGTAATTCCACAAAACTAGCAGACCTGATTTCAGTCACATTGTGTATTTATATGGTTCAAAATGCTAGCGTTACTTCCTTCTAACTATAATTGGTTAGTTTTTATCTCTTCTGAATTGCAGTTGGTTAGTTCTTTTCTAGCTTTGATTTAAAAACACAGTGTTTCATGAATTTAATATGCATGCTCAGTAAGTGGGGGTCTTAATTCAGGAGGGTTGTCCCAACACTTGGAGGTGTGATTTTTAGTATTATAATTATATTAAAATTAGGATAGGCCACTTTTGGACAGTGCTAATCACTAATTTGGTTTACTACCCAAACATACTGTTTTCCAGGATGTTCCTATCTTCGGGGGTAAATCTAACAAATCTTAGGTGATTAAAGTTTTTCTCAACAGTCCCAAGGACAGTCTTCCTAACCTACACTAACGCATATTTGTTACGTTAGCTTCTAACTTAACTTGCAACAAGATGACTAATGGAACTACATTGATTTGTACGAGCTGAGATCTAGTTCAGTACATTCAGTCTGGTGATACCACGAGTCACTGCCCATGAGGGTTATTCCTTTGACCCTTAGCACTTTTGAGGTATATGAACTCCTATTATTAGCAACATCTGTTCCTGAAAGTGTGTCACTTAGCCCTAAACCCTTGAGCCCGGTAACTGAGCCCCACAGGTCATTGAGCAATGCAGTCTCAGGGTCCCTCTTTTATTAGAGATTATTTTCCATAGTTTGCTGTCTTCATCAGCCTCTCCTACCTTGGGTTGCTTCTTAATGAGATTTTCTCTACTTTTTCAGAATGATTTCAGTTCCAATCTTTCTTCCTTCTAATCTTCAAGTCTGTCTTATGTACTCTTAGTGATTACTACATAGTTTTTTCCCCATCACTCCCCACTTCACATCCTTAGCATCTAGAACTATTAAACCACTTTTTTCCCCAAAAAAGTCTGTTTTCCGTGAGAGAAAGATACCATCTCAAGTTTAACTCATTAATATCATTAATATGTCTTCAATTTTTCATTCCCAACATACTGTTTGCACTGCTTAAGCTGATACTACTTGAAATATGATTCTGGTTGGAATATGGACATGTTTAAACTTAATTCATCTGCTCCTGGTTGAAAATGTGTTGGGATGTTTTCTCCGATTGTCTAACTGATGAAGGGCAGTAACACAGACAACTCCTTCCCCCAGTATGCTGCTTTGAGCCACTTCTTCCTCTTGTCACATAAGCACATCTTATTTTTAATGTATTTCATATACTCAGATTAAAAAGAACGTACATGTAGCAAAATTCCAGGCTGATGTCTGTTTCTTCCTTCTGTGATCATAGCTATATCAGGACTGTTATACTAGCTTAGTTTAACCTAGCTTTTTTCTAATAGAAGACTGATATTCAGGCCATATCAAAGTTCATAGGATTGAAAATCAGTATTAGGTTTTGTTTTGGTTTTTTTTTGTTTTTTTGTTTTTTTCATCCCTTTTAAGGTTAAATAAACCTTTCCCATTATATTGAGGATATTTCTAGAGCTACTTAGAAACTACTCATCCATCCAGTTCACTCCTCCCACAGTACATTCTTCTAGTGTTTTCCCTTATGTATTTTCCATCTTTAACAAAGGTGTTTATCACACTGCTGCTCACTCTAAACTCTAAGTAGGTTGTCTAAGCTTTCGTAAGTACAAATATTTTGCAATTGCCACATACCTGTCTTTTTATTCAAAGAGTGATCCAAAGCCTTTTCATAAGACGCATCAAGTAACTACTGACACTTTGATAATACCTTGAAAAGGTAACAAAAATGTGATTAAGGATTGAAAATTATGAATTTTCAGTCCTTTCCATATAATAATGGAATATAATATATAT
>NW_010125584.1:18025-115290 GCF_000699245.1 Pterocles gutturalis | reverse complement strand
ATATATATATATAAGTTTATAAATATATAAATTAAACATTTAGCTTTAACATGGGAGCGTTAGAAATGTCTGCAAAAGCAAGACTCAGATAATTGAAACTGCATAATGACATTCAGCATAATGAAATGTTGATGTTGTAACAATAGAAAAGCGTTGTAGAGTACCCATATCACAACACTGAATAATCTGATATTACAGTATTAAAAAACATCCACTTGATTAGAGGCCAGGAAACAATACCCTTGGAAACAAATTCTATGCTCAAAAGGCTGTTTGCACTGCTGGATAATGAAACTGCTACATGAGCAACAGCCCACAGAACAACAACATGGCACTAAGTTTTAAATATTTTTGCCAGACACAAAACAGTCAGTGATACTCAGCATAACTCATACTCTGAGATAGCATCCCAGGTTTGTACACATCCCTTCTCCATCTTCTTAGGAGATGGCAGCCTTCAACCTGAGCAATGCCAGAGCACTAAAACCAGCAGTGTTCATGTGACTGTATTTTGCAGTACAGGACAATCACAGTCTCAGACTTAGTCAAGGCACCCTGTGAGCTACATACATTGCCTTGACATAGCAACAGGCAGTCCTGTCTTGAAGTTTATCATCTGAACGAAGGATGAGAGGAGATACAGTGATGGAGAGATGAAGTAAGTTACCCTCAGCAGCAGCACTCAGAGCACAGGTTGGCCGTGCCTGGCCCCTGCCCTTTCTGCTGCTCCCCATTGTTAACACCAAGGCAGGCGGGGCAGGTGCAGGACTTACTGTATGTCTGGAGGAAGTTAACATTAGAATGGAAATGCTGTGTTTCTCTAGCTCATTTAAATGACAAAGAACTTATAAATGTCTTGTTTCTCAACTTATTTTCACCATAAATCAAGAACAAATTCCCTAAATTTGATGTAGTTACACTGGTACAAAGTTAATCTCAAAGAACTGTGAAACCACATAGCTACAATCCAAAGACGACATTACATGAAGCCCTTGAGTCATCATTAATTTACGTCAGCCTACTGGACAAACCTCCTGCTAGGATAACAGACAATTTTGAGGAAGAATTAACTCCCACACAGCCAGGATGTAGGTAAGATCTCATCAGAGCATTCACAGAGCCCAAAATAACGCATAGAAAAAAAATGAAACAAGGTACTCAAGGTGGTTTATCCCTGCATATTGGCCTTATTAACATGTAGACACATATTCTCCCAGGCAGGTAGCTTATACAGAGGTTCATTATCATACATGGTGCTCATAACTCCTTTCACTTTAGACTATAAAAGCAGCTGCTCAGTGTTGATTCTAAAGCAGATATAAAAATGGTGCAGTGGGTATTTTAAAAATGTTTTTAAAAACAGCCACTAGTTTTACTTCCAAATAGTTGTGTTAGCTCTGGGTTAAATTCAAGTCTATTTTGCATGAAAACAACTGCCTTGGAACCAGTGGAATTGCATCCACTTAAGATATGGGAGATGTTGTCCTCAAACCTCAGCTTCGAAGTGCATTTGCATCAGGAACAGAGGATGGCAAGAAAAATAATTCAATTTTACCTCTGCATTTTCCATTTCCGGGGCTTCACGAAGGCTCACTAAGTTGCTGTCACGCTCTCATCCAGTTGTGGACATGGGGTCCATGCAGTGGAACAGCAGCAGACAACACATCCAACACTGCTGACAGCAAATGCCTTGTTTGCAGGTACAGAAAAGGAATCTATTGCAGTCCCTTTCTCCTTGGACAGTCACATTTGAATCGATACCTATGCAATTTGTTTCAGAACATGAGACTGACACAGTACAACAGGGATATTCAGTTGCTTAAAGATAATCACCTAATATAATTTCAGATAACTTGCAGTAACTTGGGGTTCAGTTTCTAACAAGTCCTATGCTGTACCAGCCAGCCTCATTAGACATCTTCCGGTAGGCAGCTAAATCCCACGTGTCTTGACCAGTTGTCACAAACTTTCCCATCTAAGTGGTCAGCCATCTGTTGTACAAAAATTGAGCAGATCTATTGCTGTACAACGTACATTTCAGAACCCAGGGAAATAAATCCTGAAACCAGAATGGTGTGTTTTTCTAATGTTATTTGAAATAGAGAAAGAAGAAAAAAATATGTAAGAAAGATCAGTTTGGCCAAATTGGTTTTCTCTTTTGAAAAACTACTGAAGACTAAATGTGCGGTAGATCTTTTTCAGAAAAGACTTACTTCAAAACCAAGTTAGACTAGTTTATGGGAAAAATGTCGTTCTGAGCAAAACAAAATACATAAATAGACTGGCTAGATTTGAGAGAATAAGGCAATAAATCAAATCCCCATAAATAGCACTCAGAGTCACGTACCATACAAAGTGACCTAAAGCAGTACAGAAAGAAAAAACATTTGGAAAGTGTAAAACTCAAACCAGACAATTTCAAGAGGGCAAACAGTGCATAATTTATAAGCAAGGTAAAACTGCAATGGTAGCAAAAAAAAAGTGAAAAATAGAAAACTAGAGTTTTTCACTTCAAAGTTTTCCCATAAAGTACAATAACTGTGCTGTCATCAGGGGTTTGGAGGATACAAGCAAGACAAGTGTACAGCCCTCCATTCCCCCAGTAGAATTTTCTGGTGGGAACTCACTGATAAAAGCAGTGTACTGTCCAGTCCAGCAAATGATTCTCCACTGAAGGTACTTCAGTCGCCATTAGTCTTGACATTAACAACATCATATAGCTCTAATTTTATCGGTCTCAATATGTTCTATGCAATTTTGCAAAGACACGGGAGAAAAGCATTTCTGTTTTTGAGAAAAGTTGAATGCAACTCGCATGATAATTTAGTGAACAGCTTGCTCCCATTTCTTCACAGCAGTACACGACAAGTGGAAGGCACAACAAGTAAAACCCAACAGTTTCTTCCTGACTACATTCTTTTCCCTGTTCACACATTCCCCTCTTCACACAGCCCATACCAACATTGCTTTCCAGGCTAGGGTGCAATTATTTAAACCTTCTTGCTGTGATTGATCTGTAGCTCTAGACATTTTCAGGTTACTTTGGATGAATGTTTGACATGGCTTTGAAAGTGCAGCGTGATAGTGATGTGAAGGAATCAACTCAACCTGGCTCCCTCCACCCAGCAGGACAATAGGAAAAAGTAGGATGAGAAAGTTCATGATTGGAGATAAGGACAAGGAGATCGCTGTCACAGCTGAAACAGACTCTATTTGGGGAAAATAGAGTGGTGCAGGGCAGCGGGGGCTGTGGTCAGTCCATAACAGCTCCTGTCTCCTCACACTCGTCCCCACTCCTCCACGCTCTCCCCAGGGGCTGCCGGGGAATCTCTGCTCCGGCGCCCACAGCCCCTCCTCTGCCCTCCCCTGGGTGCTCCCAGGGGCTGTTCTCACACTTTTCTCCTCACTGCTCAGGGCTCAGGCAGGGTTTAGCCCTTTGTTCAAGGTGTTTTCCCAGACGTGTCATCAGGGGCCGCCGTGAGGGGCTGGGCTGTGCCCTGAGGTGGGGCCGTGAGGGAACCGGCTGGAACCGGCGGGGGGCGGCGCAAAGGAACGGCAGAAGGCAGCCCCCCCGCCCCTCACAGGGCTCCCCGCCAGCACCTTGCTACTAGGCCCCGTACAAAGGCGTACGTGGTGCAGAGGTATACCTCTTTTGCAAGCAGCAAAATCATTTTTGTAGGCAAATAAGCCACAGCATAAATCTGCAAGAATAACTGTCTTAACCTAATGCTCAGTGGATTTCATATTTTTTGTTATAAGCACAGTACAAGAGAGGCAGAACGTTTACAGTGAGTCCAGAAGAGCAGTTCTCATCCTCTCTACCTCCATTTAATACCATTCAGCATTAGCCTGACACTGAAAATGCCAGCCTGGCTGTGCACATCAATTGCATAGTTAACAAAGTGTTAGTTTTCTTTATAGGACACCTCTCAAGCTTATAATTTTGGGGGAAATGGTGCTGGCTTAGGGGGAAAATGGCGCTGGCTGGCTGCACAGTAATCACTGCCAGTGTGAAAAATAGTAGGAGGCAAAAAGCTATATTATCAACAGTGTACAGAGGGGACAAAAGTACAGCCATGGCCACGCCTGAACTGCTATTAGTACCTGTTTCTGGGAGAAGATGGAGCCTGGGATGTCCAGCAGTGAGTTTGTATGATTACCACAACTTTCATTTGCTTTGTGACAGAACTGCAGTTCCGACAGGTTATCGTGGGGAGCCCCACGCTAAGCTTTGCTGTATTTGCAAACAAGAAAATGAAGTCTGCACTGACAGCGCGGGCTTTGGTGCTCCAAGCTTCCCTCTCAGAGCAGAGTTTTCCTCCTGCTCCCGTCTGCATCCACTCCTTACAGCACTCAAGGCAGAGAGCAAGATTACAATCTACAGTGAGACGGCAGGAAGAGAGTTTAGCTCGGTGTCACTAATGATTCCCATCACAATTACTGCCAGCGTGAGATGGAATAACAAATACCACTCCGCTTTTGTGTCCTGCCTCCAGTGACTGTGAGCTTTAGGTGTCCCAGTGTGTCATGCACCCTACATGTGAACAACTTATTTTAACCTTTCAGCATCTTCTATTTCAGCCACCTTTCCTGTCTTTCTTTCTTGTCCTCTCCCATCATGGACCATGATGGCTATACTTTAGGAGACAGTATGAAAAGGCTTGCTAGTTTTAGATGCTTTTATTACAAGCAGAGCAATTCTTCTCCTGGGCAGTGTGGTTTCTCCTGTGAATCTCTGGCTGAGTCACACTGTTTCCAGCAGTGATGCAATTGTTCACTTTCCTCCAGGAGTGGGGAGACCGAGGAACTAAAAGAAGCAGAAATAAATTCTACACCTAGTGCCTCTCACTGGATTTTCATCTACTCCTCCATTCTGGGCCAGCCTCTGCAAAAGGATTCCCTCGCTGCCAGCCAAGATGGGAGACAGGACCTGAGAGGATGCCATTGGAAAGGGTCTGGCTCTGGGAGCTGAATGTGAAAGCAGACTTACAAGCTAGCCCTGCTTCCATCAACCTCTGGCTGAGAAGTGGCAGCAGTCCATATAACAGCCAAGGAAAATTAAGAGGCAAGCAACTGCCTGCGAACCTTGTTTCCTGATGCATCACCATCGGGCAGCTTGCATCTTTGTGAAGGTCTGTTTGAAACAAGACCAAGAAGAAAGCTGTTGTCAGTTGCTTTTGTATTTTGGCTTAGCACTGAATTAAAAGCCAAGGAAGCAGGAGCAGAATATTCAAGAAAAGAGCTAGTAAATGAGACACTTGTCAGCCTAAGTTAATTTCTGTCCTACCCACTTTGACAGCACCTTTTTAATCACATACGAGAACAAGGAGATGATCAGTGCCACTGAATTAACTTCTAATTTCTTCTGAAATATTTAACATAGCATTGTATAACTCTGGATGATAAAATATGACTATGACCAAGCTTTTTGGAACATTATGTTGCTATACTGAGAAGCCCTAGACAAAGTATTTTGTCATGAAGTGTTTGTGGTGGACTGCAGGTCTCCGAGGCAGCGTTATTCCTGCTCTGAGAGAGAAAACACGCAGTACAGAAACCAGCACAGCAGCCAGTGCTACAGCATCTTAAACACTGCATTAGTGCTCTGATAAACCAAAGGCACTGCTAGCAAAAAAGGAGCTTTCGAAGTACATCTTCAGTTTCAGGCAACATACGTGTGTGAGTCACTGGAAGGATCTATGCATAAAGCTTATAAATTCTGAACGATGTTACAAATTTTTCTCTATAGGAATCACTCCATCACTGGGTCCCTCTGCCTATGCAGCCCACTCCTATGCGGGAAGGGCTGGCCTGCCTGAGTTACAGCACGGCCACAGCACAGAGCAGAAGGGATTATTACAGCTCAATGATCTGGCTAACACATATCACTTTATGTTCAAGGACCTTGTTGAAAGATGGAAGAATTTACCCCAAAAATTGTTACTCTTGATACTACAGAGAGGGTAAAAGAGAATTAGAAATGGCCCTATGAGGAGGAGAAGATGAGAGGGAAGGATAGTGTGGGGCTAGGAGCTCAGGGCAGAACCTGTGATGGATTAGAAGGGGTTTTGGAGCAGCACAGGGACCTGCAGTAGCCAAATCAGGTGCCCAACTGTCTAACCATATCTGGGCAGCAAAGAAAGCAAAGAAAGCAAAGCATTCCAGCTATCCAGCCAGGAGGGGGGACTGGGAAGGGGAGGCAGCTTGGGGGTTTTTAATAGGCAGTCAGGCAATTTCCAAAGATGTTGCCTGTCTGTAAAGGCAGCTGATGCACCTTCTTATTGCAGGTGACATTATGTTGTGTAGGAGGTGCGTGGAACAGAGTGATCAGTTTTTGCATTGTTTCTATGTTGTTTGGGTTTTTTTCCAGCAACACAAAATACTAGTGAATTGGTCAGACCTTAACATGTTCACCTTTTATATCTTAACTGTATCCTCACTGAGAAAAAGTGCTAAGAAGCAATAGAAGAGTATGTTAACTGTACAGGTTTGTCAGAGTTTAAGGATTAGTTTGGGGGTACATGTCAGCCCACACATTTTAATTTACTTGTCAAGCTCATGTTAGGAATTTTTATAACTTTTCATAGATTTTACCACTGATGTTTTACTAGCTGTTGAAGTGCTGTCTGACAGCTAGGTATTTGGGACAGATACTGTAAAAACAATACATGGAGCACACCCACAGAGATGCAGTCTCCCACACTCATTCCAGAACACTATTTCCATTTCCCACCCGAGCCTGTCCCATCTCCTTTGGCAGAAACTCTTTTCACAGGCACAGGTAACATGAGGACCAAACACAGACCTCTGGGACTGAGGTACTTTGGGGACTGAACAGAGGAGACAAAGGGGGAGGAAAAAAGAAAACAGATCTTCAACAGCAGAGGAGGAAAGACTGCTGTGTAGCCCCAAAGTTTAAACACCACCCTGAGAAATTAGTCTCTTTGATTAAATCTGCTAATGACATGATTCAGAAGACTGGAATAGCATCTGACCATCAAAAGCTTTGCTGACCAGAAGTGAGAAGCCCATTCTGCACATTCTTGCACCATGAAAGCAAATGTAGGGGGAAAGAGGGAGGGAAGGAAAAAAAAAAAAGTCTGCTTAGAGCTCTTTGTCAGACTTGAAACAGTCTATGACAATACGTTCCTCCAACACTTACATGACAGAAAGCCTACCTTGATAATTGACCTTAATTCCTCATACAAAGCTTTTGAACCTGCATTATACTTGTGTACTCATTTGCACAGCTATAAATAACTACACAGGGAATGGGGGCGGGGTGGGGGGGTGGGGAGAGATATCCTGAGATCTGAGCAGGGAGAACCAGTGTGGGAACTACCCATCAGCACTGGGAGAGGCACAGATGGTCTTATGCAAGGAGTCATTTTAATTCATTCTCTTCTGAACAATACTGAATAAAGCTGTCCATTAATCTAAAGGTCTTAATGTAATCATAGAAACACTGTGTTTTCTTGATGGCTTTTGTGTATTACAAGAAAGCCAATAATGACCCTGTGGGGAAAAATAGCAAAATAGATGGTGACTTAGAGAAATACCTGGAGAGCAAGTAATGCCATTTTTACAGTGCAATTTGAGATGTCTATAGAGAGTGATTTGGTTCTTTCAGTGATTCAAGCTGCTGTCCCTCAGAGTGGCATAGCACTACATCAGCACGCTGCACTAGAAAGCACTTAATTCAGGGGAAAATCCATATCCTGGTGGCCAAACCAAGCTCATTTGTCAAAGACATCCCTGACTAACTTTTCATGTATAAAAACAACATAGCAAGCTTGTAATTACTCCTGTTTCCCTGTCACAACACAAGAGCAACAATTCCTGAGCAAAATAAATACCCATATTTGGGGGCTGCTGATGCTTGTTTCTGTGGCACAAGGCGGGGAGCACAGCAAGCCTCCCCACCTCCAGAGCGTTCAAAAGGCACCAGGAAGCTGTGTCACTACTGAAGCTGCAATCAGGAAAAGAAGTTGAGTTGAATGAACAGATCCCCATTCACCCTAAAGTCAGAAGCTGACTCAGTCAGAGAAAGCACAGACCTGAAGCCTATGGTCTTCTTGAAAGGCAGTGCCAAGAGACAATGCCTGTGTGGCAGAGCATTAGAGAAGGAGGGGACAGCAATAGCACCATCATTTCCAGCTCCTGAGCACTCTCTACCTCTCAGGTTGTTTCTGTCTGAAAAAAAAATAACCTCTGACAGTTTTGCTTCCTTAGTGTATCCCACACGAATCCCAATGCTGTGCTTCTTGTGAGCACTTTCAAATCAAACATTGTACTAAGCCTGCCTACGTCTATTTTACTATTATATTATCTTATCTTTCTTGCTCTAAATGCATCCTTGACACAGATTTCTCCTAATAAATTGATAAACACATAAATAGCAGAAAATGTTTCTATGGTAAAGCTGAGCTGAGTGCAGAGGTCTGCAGGGTCTGGATGCTCACAGCATCATACAACTGCATTGCACATTCCCTTGAAATCACATCTATTCTTTCAAGAAAGGAATACAGCTGTCTAATTCTTCCTTCCCTGTACTGAAAATGAGCTCAGATAATGAAGAGCTAATACTGAAGTTTCCAGAGTAATCATCGCAGATACACAACAGCCCATTTTCTCTCATACATAAACTCTCTCTTTGAGATAATTCCATGAACTGTTGATTTTGGTGAGAAAGTAGACCATTGCTTTTTTAGTGTTTGTTCATTCACGTTAGCCTGAGGTGATGCAGATGTCAAGCATAATGACTTAATCCAAAAGTTGCTCTGAAACCTCTGATCAGCTGCCAAAGCAGCAACATTTTTAGGATCAGCAGGTCTTTGATGGGCACAAAAATATTTTGCAGTAACACCCTGCAGAATTAGAATCATTAAATAATTTAGGTCGGGAACTTTGGAGTTCATCTGGCCCAATCCCATGCTTAAAGCAGGGCCAAGTTCAAAATCAGATTTACACTGGAATTGGAGACACGGCACACCTCAGGAAAGATTTCAAAGGAGTACTAAGAAGATGCTCCGTGATCATCATACACAGTTCATCAGGTTTTGATTATGCTGAAACTCACCCATGTGTGTGCACTGCAAAAAAATATGAATGCACTAGTTTATTTCCCTCGCAGTCTTTCTTCCTACTATTCAGCAAAATAAAAGTGACTTACAGTGACTTCAAGACCTTAATGGATTTCTTCAGGCTTCTGGGAGAGGGACAGAGAAATGAGTTCCTGAAGGTTCACATGGGAAAAGTGATGATGTTTGATCAAATGTTGGCAAGTTGTAAGGGAGAAGGAAAACAGATTTAATGGAAGAAAAACATTGTCCCTAGATACACAGAGGACTATGTACAATTTTGTTCACTGTTAGCTGTTCTGAGTGATTTCATAGTCAGACAAGACATCATCACATAGCAAGAGTATTTCCTCCTGCATAACACAGACCAAGGCATATTATTTGGTAAACTTTAGAAAACCAGTAACTGGTGTTGAAACAAAGTCTCTCTTTAGAAAGAAAGTGAGTCTTCAACTGCTTTAAGTCATGAAGGACCACATGTTGTGGTTAATATTGAATTAATTTAAGAGTCTACCTTTGATTTTCTGAATGGGAAACTGTGATAAAGGCCACAACTTCCAAACTGTCTTTAGGTTTGAATACTCCTATTTTGTGATGTGTTTGCCTTCAAACATGTTGAATCCAGTCTCAAGATGTGGTTAGGGCAAACAAATGAGAAGTAATACCCATACGGTGTGACCTCACAACTAGGAATGATCAGCAATCTACTCTGCATTCTAGAACTGGATGTGACGGTTTCCAAGCTCCTCGTCTGTAGAATGCAAGCTCTGCTAGCAAAGGCAGCACAAGAGTCTTCAGTGTGACAGAAAAGCAGCAGGTTAGTTACGATACAGAAAATGTTTACTTATAATTTGATACTGAAGAGTTGATTTATAGATAAAAAGAGTAAGCAAATTAGTCTACAAAAAAAGGGGGATCCAAAGTATCTAACGCGTTTTGAAAACTAATTATTTAAATGTAACATCACAAGGTACTGAGAGATACTGAGTGCAAAAAGAAACCTGCTAACCACTTCATCCGTTCAGGGAAAGGTCTTTTGGAGAAAGGTCTCGTGACACATGTTCTTAGGAAAGTGTACTCCGAAATACTGTTGTGATATCTAGATTTTTGCATGCCAGATTTTGATAGCGAATCTGCCTGACATTCACCCTTCTTCCCAGAAGCAGAATTCACACACGTATCTGAGATGGTCACTGCTCTTTAAAGAGATTTTCCTCAGAGCTATTATGTCATACATTACATATAGTATTGAGCTTTTTCTTATCCCTTGCAAACAATATAATATTACTAGATCTGCTAACTCCACTTTCCAAACAAGACAGTATAAAAAGTAGCTGAAGTCTATATTACATGGGATTGCACCTCTATATTGCTGTTACATTACCGTACTATTATAACAAACAAAGCTTGCCTTGTATATCCACAAACATATGCACTCACATATGTTAACAGAAGTAGTCTATGGGTGAAAAAAAGGTCGTTAGCTGCAAGAGTTCAGTGTATTGCATGGAATCATTAATTTGTCAAATTATTAGATACAAAAAGATACAAAATTGTTCCTGCAAGAATAATCAAAGATGACAAAGCACATTTAAACACCTTTGCAAAGAATTATCTTCTCACAGAGCATAATTCATAAGCCAAAGATTGTTCTTCCCCTTGTATTACATCCATGGTACTATTAAACTAGAAGTACAGGTATAGAGGGTTTGTGTTAGTTATAATTTCCTTTAAAATTAAGGCACACACTGGCCAGTAACCACTGGTCAAATTTGACAATACAAACAGCAGCACAGTTGTAAGCTATCTGGTAGAGAACTGGTGATAATACAATAATCCCAAAACAATTGTTACTAGTGACTATGAATGCCACACTGTAAGACAAGCTCCTTTTAAGTACATAACATCCAATTCTGAAAATAGAGGCACACAAATCATCTGCCACTTTGGAAAATCGTTCTCCATTAATTTTTAACAACTTGACTCATACTACATTTATGGAATGACATGATTAGGTTTATCTGAGAATTTCTTAATAGACAATAGCTTAGTTACAGTCCATGGAATTTATAGCTAATGCTACATGTTTTTGTATTCTTTGAGTTTGTTTTAGGGTTCCTAACAGCACAAACATCTTACTTGTTTCACTGGGAGAAGCAGCCAGCATCCAGCGTAACTGTTTCACTGGGAGAAGCAGCCAGCATCCACTGTTAAGTGCATTTGAAGAGTTTGTGGTTTTGCCCTGTCAGACCCAAGCATCCAGTTTCTATAGCGTTGGTTATAACCCAAATAAAAGAAAAAAAAACCTAATCAAAGGATGGATCTAATAAAACAAGGCAGTGAAATACCTGCTTTCTACTATGCAAAGACACGGAACAAGAACTCCCAGGCAAGCTGGGAGAAGCAGCTTTGCAGGATTTTGGAAGAAGAGAAAAAAGACTTCAAGAAGGAAATGAAAGCCTTCTGCAAAGTAAATAAGAACTTCCATGAAAAGATCAAAGTGTTTCAGGAGGAGACCAAAGCCAAAGCCTTACGTAAAGAAATAAAGATCTTCCAGGAAAAGAACAAAGCTTGCATGGAAGAGATCAAGAACATTTTAGAAGAGAGCAACAGCTTCCTACAGAAGATTAGAGACTTACAGATAAAAAAAAAAAGTTTTCCAGGAACATATTGGTAGAATTCAGGAAAAGCTTGAACAATTCTGGAAGAAAATGAAAGCTGCTAAGGAAGAGATCAAGGTTCTTGAAGAAAGGAATAAGGCTGGTCAGGAAGCAGTCAGGGTTTTCCTGAAACAGAACCAAGATATCCAAGCAAAGAATAGAGACATGTATGAGAAGAACAAAATCCTGCAGGGAAAGATCAAAGCTCTGCAGGGAAAGAACAAGGCTTTCTGGAAGAAGGACAAGATCTTCTGGGAGGAAGAATTAGCTATCTCAAGCAGCAAACTGATTCTCTGGGAAGAATCTGTAGCTTTCAGGGAGAACAGCCAGAAGATTCAAAAGGAAAAAAGAGCTCTGTGGGATGTAGTGCAAGCCCTGTGGGACAAGTTTTCTGTCTTGAAAAATGTATCTATTCCTCCAGGAGAGAAAAAACTACCTGAAAAGGAAGAGAACAATCTTTGTGGCAATTATGGGCCAGCTGTGGACAGGGGAAATGAAGCATTGGAGTAAATCAAGAAGATCTGAAGCACAATTTCACTCTCTAACAGAACCCAAGTGCCAAAACACAGATCGGCCTTTCTCCTTTCAATCTGAAAGCTTGAAAAAGTCATGATGGAGCTTAGGAATTTATCTTTTTTTTAAAGTTCAGATTATTGTTTTAGCTTTATTAATGCGTTTGTTTGTTTTTTCTTATTTGTTTCCAATTTCTCTTACCTTGACTTCCAGGCTCCAGCAGTCAAAATTATTAACTGCAGTTCTGTTCTCAAAACACTCCATTGAGGTATGATGTATGTTATGCACAGACACTCATTCCAGCCTTTCAGACTAAAATGTGCCTGGGGTTCTCTGAGCCCTCTCCAGATGGTTCTATTTCTTTTTAGAGTGTCCAGGTCAAAACGATAGTCTGTTATCTACTGTTATTTACAATTACCTTTTCTTATCTGCATTTTTACAGATCTCCATCTTATAACTTTAAAATTACTTACCTGAGAATTTCTGAAGTTCAGTTTTAAATTAAAGAAAATCAAGATTGGCTACTTCAGTTCAATAGTTTTAAGGCACTGTATCACTTGTTTGAATCAATTATTCAGAAGAGCAAAGTAATGCAACAGCCTTCTGTCTTTCCAAAGTGATATTACACAAAGAGGCAGTGTATAGATCTAGCTAGGCTCAATGGCTGCAGGAGGCTGGCAATGCATAATCTTGACTTAATTATATCTCTTTATTTTTGCTGCATAAGAAGCAACACCAACAAGATAGCTGATTCAGCAGCTTCAGTAGCAAATCAATAGAGCGATCAGTTCACAAAGCCAAAATTTCCTCTTCTATGTAGTAAAATTAAAAAAGCCAAAACATGAGACAGGAATCAATTATTAATTTTGATTACCGAGTTTTGTGTTAACAGGGAAAGGAGTTAATTCATAGGGATGATCACTCATACCTGTCATGTCTCTTCCACATTGCAATTCTTCAGCTGTTACCTATCCATGACACTTAGTCAAGCAAATGCAAGTTCCTGAAGTCATTCTGAGATACAGCCATCTCATAATCAGAGCAAAATTTCAGTGGAGGCTGGCCAGTATAAGAAATTGAATTGATGTTCATTCAACAATGTGAGTTTTCAAGATAAGTCTGTAAGTGACTTATCTCAGGGAGAGAATCATTATCGGAGAAACTGCCTGTTCCACATATTTCTTGGTCATGAGGACATCATTAACATGATTAAATAAAAATTTTTCGCTCTCTCAAATATATTTAGCCAAGAATTTCTCATACTAGTCCCGACATCTACTCTGACTGTACTACTTAGTAAGGACATGGCTGTAACCTTCAGCTTAAGACTGTAGCTTTTGCAGAATATCAACCAAAAATAAGCAAATAATTTTGTTCTCTCTTCAGAATCTAAATTATTTACTACACGGACAAGAAGAATAAAGCCGAAAGGAATGCAATAATGGTGGGTGTTTCATTAATGCTGATCAAGAGCAAGCAGAGCAGATGTGATGTCTGATTGAAGAAGATGGTTTGATATGGGGAGCTATAAGCAGACAGGAACTAGAAGGAATTAGAAACAAGATCAGATGGAAACAAGGCTGCAGGAACTGCCCTATAGAACAATAGTATACAAAAAAGGACATTTAGTAAATGATCTACAGGACATGACTTCTGATTTGACAGGCAATCAGGAAAGAAAACAATTTAATTTTTTAAACATGCTGCGAGTCAAGCTAAGAACTGTGAACTCATCTGTCTAGGAAAAGAATCTGAGAGAGGAGCTGGGGGACAGGTGGGATTGCTTCTTTGCTTGGGGAATATCCTTCTGGATATTCCAGGCTGACACATTTTGTTGTGATGTGTCCTGTCAATTTTTGTCACTCGTACCATGTTACATTGTCACTTGGACTGTAATTAAGCTTGACAGAGGAAAACAGACCAGCTGAGACTTAACATGATGTGGCAGTTAATAGATATGCATATTTCTCAATAGTTTTGTTAAACAAACCTCACTGGCAAAGACCACAGAAAGGGCAAAGGCAAAAAGGTAAATCCTCTCCCATGTAGTGAAATAGGATAAGTAACTTAAATGGTTTGAACCCTCTTGAGAGTCTCCCTGTTTGCATACACAAGACAGGCAGGTACTCCTCTTTAGATGCAGGGCACAAGCTCCTCTTAATTTTACTCTATAGACTTAATTCATTGTTCTGATGGAAGAGCCAAAAACAAGGAGAGAGTCTCATTCCCTTCACCTCTCCCAAGCCTGCATCCCTGATACACAGCACCAGAGAAAATGTCAGCTGTATGTAGGTACTTCCCTTCAGCACTCCTGGCTCTCTTTCCAGGAGAAAAAGGAATCTCTCCTGGCCGTGACCCACTGTGCATCAATGTCTGTCCAGCCAGCTTTGTCTAACTCCCACTAAGAGGATCACCTGCCTGTCTTTGGACAGGGCAAGGAGAAATTACCAGTAACAGCATTGTTTAGCTCAGAAGTTCAGAGAGGATGGTCCACAGAAAGTTCAGCTGCAGTAGATTGGCTCAGCTCTGTACACTTGGATAGCACATTGCTCATTTACTCAGTCCCAGAGGAAATCTTGTTCCATGCCAGTCTAGGAAACTGACGATAAAAATTCAACTTTTCTAAATCTGTTCAGCAATACTCCTCACATAAATAGGATACTAATTAAATCCAGCATAGTCATAGAATCATAGAATGACCTGGGTTGAAAAGGACCTTAAAGATCATCTAGTTTCAACCCCCCTGCTGTGGGCAGGGTTGCCAATCACTAGAGCAGGCTGCCCAAGGCCCCCTGTTACCTGTATCTTACACATTCAAAGTCCCTCTCATAAGAAAGACATATTGACCACTGAGATGGCCCTGCAGTGAATTCTACATCAGAAAGATACAAAGACACAAATTTCTTCAGTTCTTCCTTACTCTTTCTAGGAACCGACTATGTGGACATAATGAAGCTAAATTATCATTTCCAGTGAAACTGTTCTACTAGAAAAATAGCTTTTTTCTTAGCTTAATGGATTCATTCTTTAACCTCTCTCAACTCTTGACCTCCACTTAGATTTACGTTTTCTTAACTGGTGCACAGAGCCACTGGATGCAGTAGGTAGAGGGGGGTTAATGGGGAATCCTAAAAGGTTGTGTTTAGCTTGCAGGAAGCAGGTAATGCAAGTAGGGGAGGGGAAACCCAACACATCAACTTGTTTGCTTAAAACATATTCAGATATAGACAGACAGATTCAAAGAACATGTTATGTCAGATTTTATCATTATGTCATCATCATGTTGTTTTTGATGACAACCAGTATTGGGCAAATCCTATAAGAAGCCAAGATGCACCTAGATGATGCTAAACATTCTCAGCTCTGATGACAACGAGAGCTCTCTGAAGATGATGTTTGGTCCTGTAAGCTATAAAAGCCAGAATCTCAAGTAACTGTATCATAACAATGTCACTTTTATACAGCTTAATCTCTGTTATATAATTAAGCTGGTACATAGGTTGTAAAGTAATTAAAAATGAGACACAGTGAAGTCTGCTGTAAACATTTGTGCTTCAGTGCTAATTGCTTCCATTATAAATACTGCACACCAGCTTCTCCTCTGTGTAACTCCAGTGAATACGTATAGTAGCACTAGGGATAAATTATACTTAACTACCTTTGCGTGATTGAACAAAACTTCATTGCTGTGGAGCGATTAAAAATGGTCTAATCTCCATCATTGCTGTCTTGTAGCACAAAGGAAGAGAATCAGTGTAGTATAGGTATAGGTGTGGTTGCACCAACACTGCAAAACTCTTGTTCAGATATTGTTCTACCCTAGCAATACAGGTAGGGACTTCACAGCACTGATCTACTCCTGGACCAAATGTGTTCAGGAGCAGGAATCTGACACACAGTAGATTTTGTTTTAAAAGCTTTTTGTCTGACACATGGTCAAGCTGTTTAAAATTTGTCATAGAGCTGTATAAAGCAGCATCATGCCTTACCCCATACCGAGCTATACTTACAGATGTTCTCTATGTCATTGATCATAAAGTTAGGCCATAAACAGTTTCCTTTGTTTATTTTCTGTTCATTCACATTGTGTTTCTAATGACCAGCTCAGCATGAGATCTATGCTGCTGCATACATTGAACAAGTCCTGAAGCATTCTGGCTTTATCTTTCTCCTTTCTCTGATCTCCATTTCTGGGATTTCCTTATTACTTGACACACTGTCCTTGCTTTATAAATGCTTTCTTCTCTCTACCTTGCCATCCTCTTTCTGTCTCTCCCTCTTCCCAGATTTTTTGCTTGTCTGTTCCTTTACAACTTTTCCTCTTGAACCCTTGACCTTCACATCGCCCTGTGCAGATTCAGAGCTTGCCCTACTCTCGCTGTCCCTCCGATGTCGTGCACACGGCAGGACTGAATTGCCACTTAGCTGGGAGCAGGGCTTTGGACTCTTGTCACCTCCAAGGTGCTTCAGCAGCAGGTTTTCCTCCTGCAGCTACTGCCAAATCCAGCAAAGAAGCAGCTCCGTCCAGCTGTTCTGGGACAAGCACGGCTGAAGTTTGCCAAGACACATCCTCTGACTTAGCAGTACCTTTAATTTTTAATCTAGGCAAAACATTGCTGTAGAAGTAACTCCTCTTGTGACACAGCTCTGGTATTTCCTTATCCACAACATTTTTTCCCCCCTGGAAGTTCTTTGACTGCAGTTTGGTTGTTTCACTATGTGAAAGAAAAGCCTTTAATACACAAAAGATCTAAATCTACAAGTAAATCTGAATAAATCTTGCAGAAGAGAAGATTTTGTTGTTTCCATGTAAGTATTGTAAAAGCTGATAGACGTTTTGGTTTGCTCAGTTTCTATGAGCTGAACATGGTGTATTTGTCAAAGATAAGAATCTATATTCTGGGAAATGAGATGTCTGGGAGGTCACTGTAACAGTTCTTGAGCTTTGTCACTTAAAAAAAAGTAATAAAAAAAAAGAAGGTAAAAACAACTTGAAAGATATAAAAACCAAGATAACTAGGGCTTTGCAACTCTCCCTGGATGCAGACCAAATCAGCAGTGAACTTTATTTTAATGTCTCATTCCCAATTTAAGATTTGGACAGACGCTTGCTTTGCCAAGGACACACCTCGTTTCAGGGTTTAAGCCAGGCAGGAAATGGCCCTTCCTGTCTTCTGGCATTTACAAGTCTTCTCCCCACCTCCTGGGAGCTCCTTGCTGCACGTGGCGAACATGGTCCTCATCACTAGAGCTAACTGAATCATTCATAAAAAATGAATTTGTTGATTAGTAGTAATTTTCCTGAACTTTTCAAATTCTGAAAATATCACTTAATGATTTCATAGAAGGCCCAAGACTTTGAAAGCCATCAGCCTCTTCAAATAAAGTCTCAATATAAGGTTTCTCTCATCATAGCTCTGGAGAGCAGAAAAGCATCACATTTTGGTTTCATCTTTTCACCTGCATAAACTCTACTCTACTCTTGCTCCAGGCAGCCCTTGGCCCTTTCCATTCCACTTTGAATTGAGCAAAATCTGTCACTTGAGTTTTTCTCCTTGATTTTTATTTTGGTGAAAACATGAAGGTAGTACATTTTAAAATACTTTTTTTGTCCACCCTGGAAAGAAAAAAAAAAAATTATATATATATAATTTTTTGCCATGACTTGAGCAGAATGGCTCAGAAAGAGGGGTCTAGGAAGATTCTAGCCATTCTAGCCTAGGAAGATCAGACTTGCTTCTACTCTATTAATGAGACTACTCAAACCCATGAAATTCTTACTTCCCTTAACTCATAATTAAGTAATTCGGCTCCAGTCCTGACAGATGCATGGATCAAAGCCTGCACTTATGTGGAATGAGGAATGACTAAAACGTCTATCAGAGTGACCTGAAAGATCCACATCAGGCCAAAGGACATGCTAAGCCCACGGCAGCCCCATGGGCGTTCTTAGAGTCCTGGGTGGCACTGGGGAAGTCCATCACCACCTTGGAGATGGGCACAGACTTCATGAGATGAAACTAGCCTCTTCACTGAAACTCCCAAAGTCACTAACCTGGTCTCCAAATACAAGCTCAGGAGTGTCCCGGAGAGCTGTGCACGAGTGCAGTCACTAAAATCACTCATATATATACACACCCATACATCAGCAGGGATAACTTCTCAGCTAGCACCGTTCTGTTGACCTCAATGGAACCATCTTCCTTTACATCAGCTTAGACTTTGGTTTGCACTCCTACTGCTACAAGAGAAGAGAAACACTTCTTCAAATAAACCTGCCTTTAACAAATTTCAGTCTAAGTTTATTTAGCTGATGAATAAAACTGAGTTAACAGTGTTTCCTTCACTGCTTGAATTTCATACCTGCTCTCTGTGATCTGCAACTCTTCTTAGTGTCCCTATGGCACTGCCATAGAGAACCATCACACAAATTCCAGCAACAAGGAAAACAGGGTAACACAAGCAAAGAAAGCCACAATTACAGCTTCATGCACAGAACAGACCAGAGGTTCTGGAACGCTAACCAAGCCAGTTAATCAAATTCAATATTGACTATTCCTTATCATGTATCACACTAACCCTTTGCCATTGACAAAAGACTGTCCACTAAAAGGGTGCTGAAAGCAATTAGCTTCTAACTTCTGCTGTGACCCTGTTCTTAGAACTGTACCTCTTTTATACTGTTCCATTAAAGAGCAAAACCAGATTGATTTATTTATTTTTCTGGGATCAAATAAAAATATCATGTTACTTAAACAAGGTTTTTCTATTTATTTAACTTGATAAAAAGATCTTGAAGTTATATTTCAGTCCAACTCAGATTTAACACTCACATTTATATCATAACAAGTTCAACAGAAACAATTTGCATACAATAACATAAAAATATTTGTCAATCTGCCATAAAGAAGAGGTGGCAAGTGTCAGTCAGCAGTATGGCAACAAAAGCAATGGACCTGACTGAATTGAACACTTCAGTTGCACTTACATTGTTTTTTGTCATTAGGGAGAAATCTAGACTTTTTAACTTTGAGGCAAGAGGGAAGATGAGTGGAGCGGTATCTTGTTTTCTCCACTCCCAGCAAAAGATGTTTTCACTTCACCTTTACTGAATCATCACAACATTAAACGAGCCATGAAAAAAGCTGAGCTCAATGCTTACACCTCAGGAGGATTTTAGCTATGTATTGACCTAGCTGTACAGATTAATTTCTCTACAAATCTTTAGTCTTTCATTCCTCTCTCTTTGGGACGACTCAGAGCTGTCTGAGACTTCCACCAGCACCTCGCACACTGACACTTGAAGCATAGAAAACAGAAAGCAAGACCTTCAAATGCATTGGTAATGTGGCAGAAATGGAGAATTTGAGAACAGAGTTTCAAAAGAGTTCAGGTTACACTTTAAGGTAAACCCTTCACACATGCTGAATTTCCTTTAAGTTCTAGTTTAGTGAGAAGCTTGTACCAGAGGTGTACAAAGCAACTATCATGTAGATATTGTGAGCTGTAAGACTTATGTTTGTGATTCTATATGGATATATTGTACACTTCCCCAAAATTCTGTTAATTCCTTCACTAAACATAAGAAGTGTTAGGGTGTTGGAAGACCAGAGAACACTCAAGGTACCCAGACCTCATTCACATTCCCACAGATGCAATTGCCACAGAAAATGAGCAGATTGTGGATTTGGGGTGACCCCACGCCCATATCCTAAGACTAGAGTTTAGCCTGTTAAACAGGAGGTGTTTGTCACTGTTCTCATTTCAATGCCTACCTTGCAGGTGTACCATTTTAAAACTACTTTGCTTTAAGTTCTCTTTTGTCAGGAAAACCCATCAGAAATTAATATGGGCAAGACATTGCTTTTGCTGAGGGTAAGATCGATAGCAGGGGAAACACAATTTATGCAATCAAGCAATTTTTTTGTAAAACCTGAATCTGTTGCAAACACAATAGGTTTTGTCTCTAGAAAACTATTTTTCTATAAAGTACAGAAATAAATATTCTCAGTTACTTTTCTGAAATAAACACGTTTTATTTACTGGTGGATGTTTCATTCTTCTTTCCAGCTGCAAATCTTCTGCAAGACACTGGGACAAGTGTAGCCCCGCCATCACTTTTGTGATTTCAACAAGAGGCTAAATGAGTCCATTATGAATTGCCATGTGCTTGCCAAACCATTTACACTTGTTTGCAAAGGTACATAGAGACTTACTGCATCTCAAAAGAAAATTACCACTCATTACTTCATGCATCAGATTATATCTAAATTATTGTTCTTATAGTACAAGTCTCATGTATTATTCAAATTCCAACCAGTGCATTAACTCTGCCACTCAGACAAGATTACTGCTAAAAATAGTACATGTCCTACTTCAGAATATGTTTAACATTACTACCAACAGCATCTCAGATTTCACATTTGCTCAGATTTCACATACTTGACCTTCAAGAGAATTTGAAGAGCGAAAGTCAGTAGTATATAATTGTGACAAGACTAAATGACAGTCCGTAGCTTCTGGCCACATTGTACCAACCGGCATGTGCAGTTTTGCATGACTTAGAGGGGGAGGTAGTTATATTTGTTTGGATTGGTTGTGTTTGACTGATTAGTAATAGCATAGCACATAGACAGGAATAACCATATTCCACAAGTAGCCAGGTCAAAATTAGAACTGTATATTTAAAATGTTTCCAGATTCACAGCATGAAATTGCATTTGAACTTTAGTATCTATTCTTTATCCTTGATCTGCCTGAAAAGGGCTTATTTCAGGCACTGGGAGTCTACACAGAAAGAGCCAAGGGAATGTTAACCTTTCTCCCTCTTGAACAATCAATAGCATTGCAAGAATTCCTTTGTCCTATAGCATACCCACACATTTACCCTTCTCCTCACTTGTTTCCTCCTGTTCTCTTCACTCAAATCAGCACCAAAGAGTAAAGAGCCAGAGAGATTCCAGCCCCAAATGAGAGCACTCTTGTGAGAAAAGATGGTCCTCCTCTAATTTATACCATTTATGATGGAAGGATTCCTCTACACTATATATGACAGGCCATCCAGTACAAAGCAAGCCCTGCTTACATTCCAGCCTAAATTCTGAACCACAATTATCATCTAAACAGAGCTCAAACCAAAGTACAAACAGAGGCAGTGCACAAACGGATATCATTCCCAACCACTTATTTCTGAAAGGAGGAACAAATTTTCCTAACTCTTTGCTTTTGCTATTAGCATCCTTCAAATCACAGCTCAGTTTTTGGCACACATGCAATTTCGTTTTCTCACAGAGTGCACATCAGAAATATAGCCAGTTTATTATTTAAAATACAGTTCTTTTTATTCCTTACTGAAAGACTTTAGACTAGAGCAAGCCTAAGAGAAAAGACTTAAATTAGAGGTAAATGACCTGCAGTAAGACCAAAGTGTCCTAAATTGGCTTTATATAAGTAAGAAATAAGCCCAGAGTGTTTAAAAGAAATGCTCATCTACTCACAGATTTACTAAGAAGTGGTTCTACATTCATTAATCAACCTATTTGGCTTCCAGTTTAGACACATTATTAGAGGTGCTCTTCTGAAGATAGAATTGGCCTGTGATCTGTTCATAATCCCTTTAGGGTTCTTTTGTGTTCATGTTCCCTTTTCATTCTGCTTCCCCAGTATTCAGAAAATTTAAGGGCTGGAATTAACGAGGACTGTCCCATGGCGTTTCAAAATATTCCAAAGCCAACAGCTCCTGCCAAGGTTAAAGATGACAAGTGAAAACAACTCCATTGTATTTTCACCTTCAGAAGCCTTTTTTGCATGACCGATTTGCTCTAGTTCCCCACTGTATAAAAGTACTTGCTGCATTCTTCTTCTAAAACTCAAGCTTTTTTATCCGTAAGAGCTACGCTGTTTAAACCACTGTTTAGGTAATAGAAAAACGAAAGAGAGAGAAGCGTGTATAATACTGGTTCTGCCCTCTCTAGCATTTATTTAAATGGAAAACACAGTTAAATGAGCACATTTTAAAACAATCCAAGCCATCTAGACTCTAAGGCTATGTCTCTATTGTTTCTGGAAAGTGTCTACATATTCTTTCTGCAATACAGTATCACACACATTTATATGGGGGGGGCGGATTTATTTTGGTTATTTCATATGCATACTTTATGATGAATAAATTAAGGAGTTCACTTCCTGAACCAGGACTTATGTATGGCCAAGAGCAAATCCACTATTGCTTGTGACAAAGAAGGAGGTTATTATAATTTATTGCAAATGACAACTACATCACAGAGTTTCCAACATGAAAACCTCCTCAAATTTTCATGATTCAAGGGCAGCCTTTGTCTCCTGTCTGTCAGTTGTTTCCCTAGAATCTTGTTCCATCTCTAGTCGAGGTTTTCTCTAGCTCACAGAAATACATAGGAGTAGAGGAAAGGCCTAGATTAAATTGGGGTTTATTGAATAATAAAACTGATCCTCTAATAATTGACAAGTAATATTGTCAAAGAGCTGAAGAAGGAGAATTGAAAGCTACAGCTGACATTTATTTCTGTGTATAAAGCCTCACACACCAGTTTTCGATGATGTGAACTGTAATCTCTGCAGTAATGTGTTCCGCATGAACAGTGTTGTGACAGGCTGACATGCAAAGATTTATTTGCAAAGCCTATAACTCATAGCATACATCAACTCTATCAGTAAAAGTTACTTTGGGGAAAAATAAAAACAAAAGGGAAATCTTGCCAGTGGCCACCCAGAAAAAAAAAAAAAAAAAAAAAAAAAAAAGAAGAAAAAAAAAAAAATGTGTTCTCCAGAAGAATGTCCTGTCCTGGGCATCCCCTGCAGTGCAGCAGGTGGGCCCCCAAAATGCTCTTCCCACAGTAAGTATGTCACTTGGCTTGGGACCCAGTCAAGCAGCTCTCGGGTGATGCTGCTGGTGTGCTATTAGCACTGAATGGAGCACGTTTTGCTCTGGGGCTGGTGCAACATGATCATCTGTTCCCAGCCTTGTGCAGGCATATTGTTGGGTAATGTAAACGAAAAGCTACAGCCAAGGTGTAAGAAAAAGGGGGAAGATGGGAAGTGTCTATATACTGATAATGCTGTGTGCATTTTGAAATGGAGATATCTTCCTTAAGCGTTTTTCGGGTCTTTCTACAAAGGTGCTCACTAGCAAAAGTGGAAATTGAAACATTTTGTTTCTGATACAGTTTGGTTACAGTTGTCAACACAGCTTATCCAGGAGGTATTTGAGTGGATGGTATTTATTGTTTTGATTTCTTTCTGAGCAAAAGCTGGTAAAAATCAAGGTTATTTCTAAACAGGACAAAGGGCTATTTAAAAGCAGTTTCTTTACGTGAAGTAGGAATCATTATAAATACTGTAGTAATTCTTTTAAAAAGAACTGCATGCTTTTCACATCCATGCTCAATGTCAGTATTGCAGGTATTGTAGCTCCACATTTTGGTTACGCTGACATCAGGGTAACTTGCTTGGTGGACTAACTTGGACCACTTAGTGTGAATCAACAGGCTTTCACCAACAAATGCATCTGACATACTGACAAATGCGTTTCAGATAGTGTCACAGAAGCAGGAAAAATAAGTGTTTAGCTCTATTAATGCTGTCTGGAATCTCCAGAGTTCAGAAGCCTTTAGTATCTCTAGCCTGCCCCAGAAAATACATTTTTTTCTTGCTTTGTAGATTTAGAAATTTAAAAGGGGAAGATTTTAATATCTTGTTCATTAAGTGTTACATCACCTTAAAAGGCCAAAGTGTCACAAAGAAATTAGCAAGAAGCAGCTGCTCTTGCACCAGTGAGAAACACAAGAGGTCCCAGCAGCATTTTCCCCTTTTCACGACAGACAAGCAAACTAACTGAAAAATACATTAGAAATTAAGTACAGACTTCATCATGTAAGAAGCAGGGCCTTCAAAGCAGTATCTTGTACAGATAAAGGTAGAGCACTTACTAGACCTTTAAATACCACTAATGAAAAAACTGAGTGCCAAGGGGCAGAGAGTGCTCCCTGACTGCCAGCTGTTGGGAAACAACCACCTGAAGACCCATATACAACCTAAAGCTTTGCTTTCATCCCCTGCCTTGCTGCCTATTTTATTGGCATCACGCTCTGAAATTCCACTACATTTGTTGTCTGCTCTGAAATGTGACCAGGGATAAACACTTCAAATGTTTGAAGTAAAAATCTGCTTTGCAGCCTATCTCCTCAGTCACTCAGAACAAGTCTGAACAGGAACATTTCCAAGAAAAAGGCACGATGTGAGGAGCCATAGCTGTGGAGAACAGCCAGCTCGATACATCAAATACAGTCAGGAATAAAATCCTGCCTTTAGCTCTCATGGTGTGTGCAGTGTTCAGACCCCAGCTAAAACTCTAGATCTGTCCAATTGGCCTGTGTGTTTTCTACCATTCATGAGACACAGTGGCATGTTGAAGTGCAACAAGTAGGTTCTCTCATCTTCTATATGGGAGCTGTATGAGAAAAAAAAAAAAACAAAAACCAAAAAACACACATTTGTGCGTGTCCCAAAAGGCTGACCTTGTCACATAAGAATAAATGTGGTGTAAGAAATACAACTAAGTATAAACAAATATCTATTTGGGAACTGCACAGTCATAGACCAAGTTCCAGTTGCTGTCCGTATATGAAAATAAGAGAGGCCTTCCGTTACCAAAAGCCCAAGCGGTCAATAGCTCTTGAGTACCTGTTCCTGTTCTCAACGACTGAATGCTGGTCTGTGCTATGAAATGCTTCTGCCTTCTATCCTGTGCCATGTGAAACATGGGTTTGGAACCAACCAAACTGTGCCAAGAAGCTCACATGTACAAAAGACAAATAAATAAGGTGGTAAGGAAGTAGATTCATCCTTGCAGAACTGCTCACACGAGTAAAGTTCATTGCAATTGAAATTGTTCGTAGAATTTGTACTCCCAGTAGCAGCCCATTCGTCTTCAGAAAATATAGGTATGTATATTGATACACTGAAATATCTAGTAGGATTATACTAGTGGGATTTGCTTTAGACTTTGTCACCCAGTTGTCTACTAACTCTCTTTATGGCCAGTTGAATGAAACTGGCACATTTCCAGCATTATGTGACCTGTATCAAATGCCTACCTAAGGAAATGACTTGCGCCCTAGGACTGCTTATTTCTTCCTCAGTTACAACAGGAATCTAGTGTAGAGAAAATTAGCTGAGACTAATCTCTTCCCAGCTGACTCAGAGCACAACATTCACCAGAAGTCAATGGACTATGCTGTCACTCATTAATTACTTGACTTTTTTTTTTTAAATCGGTAGCAGTAAATAAGTATCATTGTGGCAGAAAGCAAATATGTAGATATTTTATTAGTAAAGTCAATAATTATGTCTACTTTAAATATGTATTGTAATTCATTAAACAAAATATGTACACGAGAAAATGGAGATCTGTCCCCTTAGCAGTACTATGAAATCTTACATTTACAGAAAGAAGAGACAGTTTTGCAACTCTGTCCCCAGAGTCTGTCCCCAGCAGAATGATGGTCACATTTATTTGTGAGTATAGTTCTCTAAGCAAGCTGGAAGCCTCTGAGATAAAAGCTGCTATACAAGTACAAGGTGACATTATTCCAACATTTATCTTCCAGCAAAATTTTAGCCCTAATTATCCTGTAAGTTACATGGCATCTTGAGGCACAACCACAGCTAACATGAGTTATTTTCAGCATTGTATTGTGACTATACACTAAAAGATACCATCTAAATCGCAGACCAACTGGATGCAAATGAAGAAATCCTGTAGCATCTTGCCATATACTAGTTTGTAACCCAAAAGATAGATCCACTCCATTGCCCTGTGAAATGTTCAGGACACAAATCCTTGGACACTACTAAACACATTTCAAAACAGATTTTTATGTGATTATGAAATAATTATAAAATTCTACATTCAGGGAGGAATCTCTGAGACTCCCTTGCACTACAGTCATGCTGCAAACCAGCTCTAACAAACTCCAAATGCTGGGAAAGCCACTGCAGCCCGTGTCTGTGGCCAGAGCTGGTGTGCAAATTGCTCAGTCCTCCCCACCTTTGTACATGGCAGAAGCAGCACAAGATGGCTCCAAGCTCTGTGTACCTTGTAGCTCCCTCAAACCCACTTCAGTTCTAACTTTCAGGATTATGGTTTTTTACTTAAGATGCAGCAGGTTTCCTTTGCAGTGAAAGCAAAACTCCATATTCACAGTGACACAGTATCTGCTATCTTGCCTCTGCCACATAAAAAAGTATAAATGTTAACACTGTGCTGAAGTCCTGATGTTCATAATTCGCTAAAGATTTACAGGTCCAAGACCAGTCCTGCACAAAACCTGTCCACTTTCCATTCTTCCTCTACAACCCAAAAATATGTATTACAGATTTAGCACATCATTAAATTAGTACCACAATCTTTTATAGCTGGTTCCAGTGACCTCTTAAAAAAATTTTTAGTAGTATGGTAAGTAATTGAAAGCTGCGCTTATTATATGGCTTTTTACAGAGTCTTTATTGTTGCAGTGATTTACCATTTAAAGCTTTATAACAACAATATCTGGAGCAGTTGAAGTCCCATGGTACTCACAATAATTACGCCACAGCTGAGCCACTGGTTCACCTGGATGGCAGTGTTTAACCAGGAGCAGAGGATAAAAAAAAAAAACCCCAGGTATAGAGGGGTCAATTGTATAAAGTGCAGGTAAATAAAAGTCGCGGGTCTGTGGTTTTCCACAGTTTATAGACTTGTATAAACACATTCCCAGTTTCTCAAGTTTTAGCACTGCTCGTTTGCAGAGTGCCAGACAGTTATGTAAATTTTGGTTTGAGGTTCAAGTTCACTTTGTGCACTTACCTCTTCCAAAACATATTAGTGCAGTCAGTCCGCAAAGCAATCATCACCTCAGCATCTCTGTGCTGCATCCAGCCGAACGCTGTGCATGATTTGCTGACACTTAGCCAGCTTTCCTGCCTGCTTTCCACATCACAGGAAGCTTTGCAAAAATTAACTTCTTTTTTGGCAAATATCTATAGTCCTGTTTCTGTTTTTATAGATGGCTAGATGACACTAACCTCCTATGTTCATTTACTCTGAGTAAATGAAATATGAAGTATAGATCACATTTTTAGGTTTTTGTCCAGCTAGGTACTTTTCATTCACGTTAAAGATTAGAATGATACAGTCTTGTCAGACCTCATTGCAGAAAGTGAGACAAAAGCCTGATACTAGATGTAAAAAAATAACAATAAAGTACAGATTAAATCTCCTTGATTTTTATAGGAGTTGTTTTTTGGTTAGTTGGGGGTTTTGTCTACATAACTGCTCCCAGTGGGATTTGGAAAATCCTGGCTTGACAAAGTGGCATGTTCTTTTTATTTATCATAAGAATTCTTGAAAAGAAAGATCATGCAATCAGCTCTATGACTTTCTCCACTGCTTCTGAAAACAGTTGCCATGGGCAATTCTGTCAAAATCAGAATTTTTTAGTTCCCGTAGGAAAGAGAGCTGCTCCCTTCAGATTGAATGATTTGACTTGTGTTAGAAAGCCTCCAAGTATTATACATCCAAAAGACTGAGTGAAAGGCATGACAAATGTTTGTACAGCCAGCCCATCCCGTCTCCAACAGCTGCAGCAGGTACAATATTGTAATAACACAGACTATGCAGGCCAAGTTCAAGAGGCATTAGTGCTTATATTCCTCAGATTAGTAGAGGTAAGATATCAGAAACTTTTTTTTTTCAGATTATACAGCAAAGCAAAATAAATCAATTATTCTAAAACCTAAATTATCCTCCTTCTTCAACAATTGTCCACAGTACCTTTCTAACACAGTGTTAAGCTGTATGTATTAGCTAAATCCAACATCCAGGCAAAGGGAGAAGGACTAGCCCAGGAATGGGATTCCAAATGCCTAATATTGGTGTTCAGTTCTTGTTACACACTCCCCATTCATCCCTCCACTACCGCAGTCAGCTGTTTAATGCAGTGTCCTTACCCTTACCTCTTCTCAGCTCCAGCTCAGTCGATGGCCATGGCCAAGGTTAACAGCCATGACACATCCCCCTGCCCTGCTCTTACAGCCCCAGCTGTTATTTATGCAAAGATTCATCAATTGTAAACACTGAGGTCTCAGAGGAACATATCTAGTCATTGGAGTGATATTCCTTATTCATTAAATAACAGAGCTCTCAGCCAATAAAGGTTGTTACCTGTTGACATATCTAAAATTCTTCATAGCCAAGTATTTGCAAGTTTTTTCTGCTGTTTTCATTTTAGAGTCGAAGGATAAAATTAGATTTACTGTTACTCACCATTTACAGGGAACAATCCTTGAAAATAAAAGATAAGAAAATTTTACTTCCTTAAGGTGAAAATCTAGGACCAGCAAAAGCTTATAGCAACTTTTAAGCCTTTCTCAAAAGCATTAAACAAGTTGAAAAGTGTTCTGGGTTCACTTTCTGAAGAGGTGAAGTTCTTTCCCTCAGTGTTTTACTGTCTCTAAAGAGCACCGAGATCACCTTTACAGATCTCAACACAGCGTAAACAGGATCATTTATAAAGCACAGACATGACACTACTCAGTTCCATGCTAGAAAAATTAGAGGAAAGTGCTCACAGCTCACGGCTGTTAGTGTGTTGCCAGTCTGACCACCAGAACTGAAATGAGATGGCCATTTAACTTCCGAGCAGAGCAGCTTTGTTGTTTATCACTGCCACGGTGTGCTAAATTTACTGATCTGTGCTGTAAACTGGTTTTAATGTGCAGATTGAATCCTTCACTTGAGAATGGATTCCACTCCAACCTGGCAATAAAAGACAATGTTTCATTTCATTCCTCTGCTGAAGCCATCTGGGTTTATTATTTGAAGGTGACACTGAAGAATACACTGGCTCTATGTAAGCCATTCTTCAGGAAGATCAAAGCATTATCACTACAGATACATCCTCGCATCATGCAGACAGACATCTTGCACATCTTGGGTAGCCCAACTAAATGACTTGTGATGACCTTTGTTTCCCTTGATGTAGGGAGATTAAGCATGCAGTAGCTTTTCTGAGAAAGGGATGCATGATGGGCCAAGCTGTGTACAAAATAGACATTTTTTGTGAAAAAAGCCAGGATCAAGATTGCTCAAAAGTGCATCAGAACTGGTCTTCACACCTTTGCTGATACAGAGACCTGGGAGATTTATTTGCCCAAGAAATAGCTGCAGAAGAAAAGATAACCAGGCTAGTGGATATGAATTTAATCTACCACATCCTGTCATGCATCTGTATGTTGCCCTACAATTTCATTTGAAATTTAGCTGGATAGAAGCTAGCCAGGGTAGCTAGCAGTGCAAACAACTTTTTTTTTTTTTTTTTCAGGGAATCATTTTTTCATCTCCTTGGAGAGACTGAATTCTGTCTGCTGGAAAATGCATAAACTCTTTTTGGATGAAACAGTATATTGCTTGGTTATCTTTAGAGTGGCCTAATGTTCATTTTTTATCTCTTTGTACTCAAATTGCCTTGTCTTCACAAAACTGGAGCTACTCTTCCTTTGAGGATGTACTGCCTATATCTGTAATATTTAACAGACATTGCACAAATAAAGGCAGTCTTGGAGTTTGAGACACTTCATTCCTCACCGTGCTCACTTATGAACTGAGCTGATCTAATGAGAAGCTGACACAGCAGTTATAACTTGTATGTCTGGGAACTAGGGCCATACAGTATTTTGTGGATTGTATCTCCCTGATAAGGTTCACTTTCCAGAGAACATAGGACTCCAAAACTGGCAATGGTAAGCTACTGGTAATGGAAATTTTAAGAGATTTACCCTTACGAGATTACATCTATGTAACATTGAGAGATGCGGTACATTAAGCCCAGGAAAGTCATGCTGCTGCCTGTGTTGCAGTGTGATAGGAAAGAAGACAGTTGGGGGTATTCCCATTTTAAAAGCAAAACAAACAAACAAACCAAACAACACAGTACAGCAAACATCCTTCATTCATATGACAAAAGTATCTGCCGGTGCAGCCCCCAGTTCTCCATTTTACACCAGAGGCATTAAGCAGTTTAAAGGGTTATTTCATCATTATCATTTCCCAAAGCAACAACTTCAAAGTGAAGAGAGTTCACATAAAAGCAAACAAATCTGTATGTGTTTCTTGGGGGTGAAATTCATGAAGTATCAAAAAACATTCCACAGCGAAGCACATAAACAGGAGTACAAAGTCTCTTAAATTCCATCCATTTTAGACCCCAGCATTTTAAATCACTGAAAGACACGGATGAAGTGGAGGAGACTGTAGGCTTTTTTAGATACTCTAGAAGAAAGGAAAGAAGCAGAACAAGCAAGCTCCTCACTGGAGCTCCCTACCAAAGACTATGGTTATGCACCTGAGTCCCTACCTCAGGTTCCCACCTGGGCTACTTCACAGCAGAATATTCCTAAGACAGGTTTTGCAAAAATGTCACAGGTACACTGAAACAAGAAAGGAATGAATGAAACTTGTTTTCAAATCCCTGATCCGAGAATATTTCAGAAACAGAGATGGGTTAAACAGTTTGAATGCAAGTCAGCAGCATGCCCTTGAGGAACATACTAATGATGGTCAACTGCAATCTGGGCAACAGCAGCAAGAACATAGTCAGCAGGTCAAGGGAAGTGATTATTTCCCTCTACGTGGTGCTTGTGAGCCCACATCTATAAAACTGCATCCAGTTTTGAGTCCACTAGAATGAGAGAGTCACTGGCAAAAGGGAGAGAGTCCATTGAAGGGCCACAAGGCCCTGAGCAACCTGATCTAACTTGAAGTTAGTTTTGTTTTGAGTAGAAGCATGTGTGTGTTTTGCTTTAAAGAGTAAAGATATTACAGAAAGGAAAGAACTCTTTGTTCTTCTGGTGCAGCCTCCTGGCACTTCAGAAGAGTCTTCTCAAGTGTGACTGGGGGAACTTGATTTCCCTGTTGCCCAGGAACGCACTTTCTTTTGTATGGTAGAATACAGCAAAAATGGCAACACAGGTAAGAATTCTAAGCAAAAGAAAAAAAAAATTACTCTACTTACAGTGTTAACTTTCAATCACTGAAAGCAGATACTATCCTACTAATGTTAATGCAGTGGAAAATTAAGTGGAGCTGAGACATGCTGAATTTACAGACCACTTAACTATGGCTTTGAAAGTGCTTGATTACTGCAATGTTCTCAACCTGCTCAGGAAAGTTCTGCAGCTATCATCCCTGTCTAGCTGGTGACTGCACAGGAAAGCAAGGCGTAGCTGATGAAGTGATAGGCATGATTAAAATCCAATGAGATAATCCCAAACAGCATTTCTCACAGAGCAGCTCTGATGCCCTCCCTGTTTGAAAAGTTCAATATTTTCTTCTGGCTCACTCACAAAAGACAGACAAAAACAAGACATTCACCTATTAATCTACATGAACAAGAGCAGTTCATAAAAAGAATCCTTTGATCTCCTTGCAACACTCACAGTAGTGCAAGATTGCCTCAGTCTTGGACAAACTGGAGTTCTGGAGTTCCTAGGCTTTGTGATAGGAAGATGTGGCAAAAACAACATAAAAAGAAAAGCAGCTCTCTTCTGCTTTCTGTCTACATTTCAGTTTCTCATGAACTTGATTTTCTGATAAATTGTCTAGTGTGATAAATCTTGCAATGGGCAGTTTTCTCAGCAGTGGTACCATTGACGGTTTCCTTGTATTATCAGCCTCTCTATTGCCTGAGAAGCTGGTGTAGACATGGTTTGTGTCATTATCTGGCCAAGAGCAAAATACCACCCACTAACTACTACGTTTTCCAACAGATGCAGTTCTAAAAGCTTCCCAGCTCCTGTTCTCCCTTCACATTTCATTGGGTCAAAGTCCCAAAGTATGAGTGTTGCTGCCTGTGACTATTCCCAACACTTATTTTCTTAAATACCTTTGAGTGGAAGAGCTGCACAGAATTCTGCTATGTTTGATTATTAATGCATGGATAGACCTGCTCTAGCTCCACTGAATACTTTGAGAACTTTATATTTTTCTTTCTAAGCTAAATTTAATTTCTCTTGAGACTAAAGGCATTTCTTCCATCATTTCTAGAGTGCTAAGCCTTGCATCTCCATCCCCAAATGGCTGCCTCAGCAGCACCATTACCACAACTTGAATCATTTATCAGTACCATCCCTACTCTGGACCTTCTGCACCAAACTCGAGTACACATCTCCACAAGTGATGCGTCAACACTAAAGGTGACCAGATTTAAAATCAAAGGAGTTTTAAGAAGAAACCAGAATGAAATACAGACTGTAGGTATTTCCAAGTTGTTATACATGTTTAACTGCAATAGCATGCAGCTGATTTTGTGTTCCTCTCACAATATCAGACTCACACCCGCATTTGGATATGCCAAGGCATGCAAATAATCTGGATTGGGATAATACAAATAACTCTTTTAGAGGTTTCTGTTCCTACACCTCTGAAGAAAATCTGGTTAGTAACTTGCCTCAATTCCATGTTTTCAGGAGGCCAGGACAAGACTGTTAACCTTGGAAGTCTGGAGAGTGCAAGATCAATAGACAGAGAGAGGAGCAGTCCCAAAGTTAGATATTTCAGCCTTGACCCTGCACTCCTACAGCATCTCAGTACTTTATCGATCATTAACATGATTCTGGCAGGAGACCTCCCCTTGCCTTAGTGATCCCTGGGGCTGGGGATTATCCATGAAAATCAGATCTACGGATTCCAGCAGCACAGACTCTCGTGAGCCCACCTGTCTGAGAAAGGACCTGTCTTAGTGAAGTCTACAAAACCAGTTTGCCAAATGCTGAGGGCAGCTTGTAAGTGAACTTGGTACTGCCTCACATAGCACTTTGATCCTGGTGTAGTCCCTCTGGTACAGAGAAAGCTGAGGGCTTCTATATACCTACCAAGAAAGTTTTAATATTATTGTGCTTATTAGAATTAGACTTTTTTTTTTGGCTTACAGAAGATTTAAAAAACAGTATTTATGAGTTAGTTCACAGCCTTTCTCTTCCTAGCAATTCCCCCCCTTAATGGCACTTCACTCTTCAAATAAAGAGTAAGAAGTTGTTTTTCAACACCTTGATCATATATTTTTAAAGTTTCATACTGGAGTAGACTCCGACATCAGTGAAGATTACTTGGGAGTGATTGCCTTCCAGCACGAGTAATGGATTGACTGTGTGAATCCTCTCAGGGCACTCCGGTAAAAGGAGGGCTCTTCATCTGCATCATCTGCTACATCCTTAGTGCTGGATGTAAAGGAGAACGTTTTTATGGGATGGTTTTATAGGCAACATCAAATGCCTATGAGTATCTTATGAAAGACACTTGTTTCTTCTTTAGCACAGTCATTTCACAAACAGAAGAGATGTTTAATTACACCATGTATGAAAACAGCAGCTGAGAGAAGCTCATCTAAGTGTTCTGATATAACAGGAGCACTCACAAAACCATCAGGATTTTGGGAGAGCAGAAATCTTTGATGAGAATGAACAACCCAAGCAGTACCTGCCCTGTACGTAGCCCTGCCTGATTTTTCCAGACCTGTGAGGGTCAGGGCACTGAACACACAGACTCTCTTACAAGTTACATATTTATTTATACTTTGCTTTCTCAAGCTTTCCTTGAGACAGGACTTCCAAATACTGCACTACCGTATGCACCCCTAGCTTTTTCTTTTTTGTCCATTCTTAGGCTCTGCTAGTGCAAAAATTTGATTTATCTGGAGAGAGGTTTGCTATTATATTACCATTCCAGATAGCAAATAGCCGTATTTCTTATGGTTGACTGTTCTGTTTGTTAGTTCACGTTTGTTTTGGATTTGAGACAGCTACAATAGTGCTTTGCACATCTCTGCAAGCTGAGCTGCATATCTCTGCAGCTACAACCATCAAGACATGTCTGATGTCTGCATTAATTGCAACCGGCGCTATAGCCTCAACAGTTAGCAGTAGGGAAGGAAAGAGGCAAGAGTCAGGTTCACATACAGAGGAGGAAACATCCACTGAAGTGCTGCCTAGTAACAGTGCAGCAGGCCAGGAAAAGAAAAAGGTCAGATCATAGAACAACAGAACTTTCTGAAAAATAAAAACTGTATTCATCTCCTTCTGACCTTAAGATGTGAGATGCTTGAGAATGTGCAACTCCAATCTCTAGGAGTAGATAAAATATTCTGATGAACAGTATGTGCTCAGCCTCCTGGCAGATGGGATTACTTGCTTCTCTTCTGTTTAAACCGTGTCTGCAACCTCTGCAGTCTCACTGTTTTCAGAAGGTATTTTAGAAACTACTTATTCTAAGAAAGCTATATCTATTCCAGATAGGCTCTTGACAGTCATTGCCAGTCAGACACCAGATCTTCACCTGATATAAAGTAACTACGTAAGAATTCTCTGTCTGTCCTTTAGCAATTGAAAAGGTTACTTGATCAGGAAGGAGACTATCCCCTTCTAGGAAACATCCTGGTAAAGAAACTGCTAGGAAACTAGTCCTTTGAAAGAATGTCTCTACTTTTAGTCTGTCTTGCTACAAGTAAGTCATTGTACTTTCATCTGAGGGTGTTGTAGTACATAATTACACCTTAAAATTGTGCATCAAATGCAGGTTTTGCTTTCAGTGAAAGATTGATTAAAGATAATATGCTCCTGTTAGTAGTTCCCCCAAGTGGAAATTACAGGTGAAATTTTGTCACATAGACTCTCAAAGACAAATATAAGTCAACAAGTATTAGTGCTGGAAATGCATTTCACATAATTTTGTCGCATCACAACACATCAAACAGCCATGACGAGTTCGAAGTCTAAGGCAACCCTAGTGACAAGCATGTTTAGCAGCAGTGTGCTGCATTGTCTGATTCTAGAAGTGAAGGCCACCATATTCCCATGGACTCAATTCACATGAGCAGGAAGGCCCAAGGGACCACTAAGATTGATGACAAACGAAGGTGATGGAGGAATTGACGACCAAAACAGTCACAACTCACAAATGCAAAGGGCAGTGGGTAAGTTATGTGAGCACCAGCCATACCATATTGGCACTCAACCTGCTGTAAGAGGCCACATTTGGTTACATAAGTCAGTGGCTCTGAAATTTTGGGCTAATGGACCACCACCCAATTGCAATACTATTTGTAATCTCTATTTTCTTCTAAACTCCCTGTTGAGGCCTTATACAGTGCCTATGGCTTAAGGTTAACATCAGCACAAAGGTAAATCTCATCTTCATGGAACATTTTGAGAGAAACAGTAAATTTATGGAATTTTTTGTTACCCCTCCCCTTTTTCTTGTGTCATAGTCCTCTAAATTATTAATTTCATTTCCTAACAGCTATGTTTTTCTTTTTTTCTTTTTCTTTTCTTTTTTTTTTTTTTTTTTTTTTTTAACAGCATCTGGGGTCCCTAGAGAAGATAGAGTCATCCAGTGCAAAGCATAATAGACTCCACACTTTGCCCTCAGGATCTTGCACAGACAAGGCAGAGAGGAAAATACAAAAGGGAAAAAACTGGCCAGAATTATGCAACAAACCTCGTGACAAAAATCACAAGCAGAAATCAAGCTACCTTGAAGCTCAAGAAGTGACCCCCTTCAGTACCGGAAGGGGACCTTGCTCTTTCATTAGCCACTTAAGGCTTGTGTCTTCTGTAGCTTATGGAGCTATTCACATCATGCAGCATCTCAGCAGTC
The DNA here is from genome assembly GCF_000699245.1 of Pterocles gutturalis. NCBI lineage: Eukaryota > Metazoa > Chordata > Aves > Pterocliformes > Pteroclidae > Pterocles > Pterocles gutturalis. Next base: position 79,312 of record NW_010125584.1, on the reverse strand, counting down.
TAACACTTCTACCTCTGAGGTCTCAACTAGAAAGTTCAATAGACATAGAGATATATAGCTTCAGCAGCTCTGAAGCAGTAACATAGGAGATTCCTGATGTGCTTGATATATTGCACCCCACTGGTACTGGAGCCACCCAACTGGAAAGTCATAAAATAACATAAAATAAAGTGCTGGAGCAGAAATGATTCAGTCATTAACACCACAGACACTCAGCCATTAATTCTCACCCACAAACGAACAGCAGAGCATTTACAGCAAACGCCTTCCAGACACACACAGAGACCCAACAGCCTCATGGATTCTGTCCAAGGGTCTTGGCATGTGTGCTGGTGAGATTTACATAAATCACAGCGATTTGCCACAGGGTTTATACAGGACATTAAATCACATTATTATTATTAATTATTATATTGCCAGCACCACTGGCTATTTCTGCTTCATTTTAGAATCATCCATGCCCCAGACTGCAGGTTCCAGAAGAGGCACTTGCAGTATCTTCGTAGTACAAAATTACTTCAGACTTTTCCTAATGGCTTGATAAGGATTGCTCTGTGCTCTGGAACCAGGGCTATAACAGACCCGGGCTCATGAAAAGCACAGAGCTGTTCTCCAGTGAAATTACTTCATCTAGCCTCCCTTAAGCTCTGCTGCTTGCAGATTTGGAAAATGGAAGACAGCAATGACAGCATTCATTGCCATGAAGCAACGTCAGTTTACTGAGACTAGAATCGGGACCCTGAAGAAAAACAACCCAATTTATCATCACCTTGCAGTTATTTTGTTCTAATACAAAGGTTTGAAAAGTGCTAAATAAATCAAAATGAGAAATCATTGTTGTGAAGACAATGCAAGGACAATGACAAATTAAGCCCAAGCCTGAGGGGGAGAGACTTAAGGAAAGCTACGAAGCATCAAAGCAATGAGGAAAAACAGAGCAGTAGAGAGTCCATGCGGGAGTCACAGGAGTAAAGAAGGTTTTATAGCAGGAAAGACAGACCTCTGAGCCTCTTACAATCCTTCATTTCATACGGCTTTGGCTTTTATAGCATCTTTCTTTCCTAAGGCTGAGAGCTTCAGACTTTGATTTATACTTCAGAGATAATTTTTTCCAACCTTGAAATGTAGGAAAGAAAATGTAAAAGTTTGTCAAAACACCTGCAGGCGGGCTGTAATGCAGCCTTTGCTTCCCACCTCCAAAGCAGAAGGTATTTCAGGCTCAGAAGGCAGCACAAATATGAGATGTTCAAGACTGATTTCCCCCAGCCATTGAGATCCAAGGCTTCTGTTTGGTGTGAAACATTACTCTTTGCTAGATGGTGGAGAAAAGAAATGGTATGGCATCAAAAAGCCTGAGCAGAGTTACCACAGGAACTGAAAACTGTGTATTCAGCTGACAAAAAAAAAAAGGGAGGGGGGAGTTAATGTATTAAGACAACCTGATTCTGTTCTCCCCTTAAGATAATCACAAAACTTGTGCATATTTTGATGGATGTGGTCATTAAAAGAAAGGGTCTGAGCTGACAGATGTAAGTGGATGAAGAGACTTCCCAACAGCTTTGTTCCAAATGTTGAATTAAACCTGTAGGCAAGAAGAAATGAGGAAGCCTGCAATGTTCATACCTACACCAAACCTAGCTTGCAGTGTCCACATTAGCAGAAGCTTCATTGCTTTAAAAACCTTTACGTGTTAAATGCACACCGTACTTTCACATTCATCCCACTTGACTTCAGGGACCTAAAGGGCATAACCACTGAAGAGTTATCAATGAACAGACACAGGGATCTCTAGAGGGCAATTCAGCCCACACAGGACACCAATTGCCTGCTGAAAGAAACCATCTCATTATCTACAGGGGAGCATAAGTTAAGTACGCTCCAAGTTCAAGCGCCTCAGATAAGTGTCTAAAGCTTGATGGAACAAATTCTCTCGTAAGAGCCTTTCAAAGACCCTTGTGGCCACTGGAAGTAATCATGATGTCAATGGGCTCTGGGTCAGGATTTAGCTTCATTCTATTTTGGTAATAAAGTTGAATGCAGCTTTAAGCTTTTAAAAAAATGGAATTTATTACAAAGCTGAGACTTTTTGCTGAGATTGATATCTCTTTTGGTTTATCAAAGTAAAAGCTTGTGATACCCCCTGGTAAGACATATTGTTTTCAGAATTCTCCCTTCTCCCTCTGAAATACGAAACCAGGTTCTGAAGATCAACTTTAAAAGAAATAGACTGCCAAAAAAATTAAATGGTAGTTTTAATCGCTGGCAAGAGAACCTATACTTTTTTCCAAGCTTAATGTCAACAAAAGAGATGAAATCACATTCCCCATCACAAACAATCAATTTTTTTTATGCCTTTTGTCAGTAGTGCCAACTTTGAGTTACAATGACTGCATTTAAAAGTAAACTGAACTAAAACCCATCTACTCTTATTATCTCACCCCACCATAAATTTTCGTGATAGTGAAATAACAGCAACAAGACTGCAATATTCTCACTAACAATCCCCTACTGTCACCAGAATCAGTAGGTCACGTGCACAAGGCCAAGAGCAGACCCTGGCCACAGCAGTGTGTCAAGGAATACATCAGCAAAATGCAAGCTCCCATCTACACACCGTATCGGACACACAGCTACTGCAGTGTGTGTTACTGCAGTGCCTTAAAACCTTATGTCTGAACCAGAATTCCATAAAAATAGCATAGTGAGACAAGTAGTAAACCCTGTTGCGGAACAGACAGAGGCCATAACCATGAGAGACGAGGGAACGACACCCACGCAGATCTGTGGGACAGGGAACCCTCAGCACATCAGCTGCCCACCCATTGCAAAATGAAAAGTTTCCAGAGGAATTAGAGAAAAGGTTGGGAGGTGCCTTTGGTTATAGCCAGCTCCTGCTGAGTGTAGGAAAACCTTCAAGGTTTTCCTCTCTCAGTATTTAGCAGTTGTGCTATTAAGGCTTTTAGCAGGGGCCAGGTGGGAGCCGATAACCCAAGAGTAATAAAAGCATAGGGGGGAGTAGAAGAGAGAAGAGGTCGTGAGCAGTCCTGTAAATGCGAACAGCCTGTTTATACCTGATGTAACTGGGGAGGAGGAAGCAGCGAAGGGAGAGAGTTGGTGACGTGGTTGAGGGGACAGGAAGGAAAAAAACCTTTCAAGAGGCTTCCCTACAGCTACAAGGAAGGAAGACCACATTTACCAAGACAAGAAAAACTGTTGCTACAGTGATTGAAATGGGACACAACTAAAGCTACATTTCTGGTCCTGTTTACATACATGAACATGGGGAAAAAAAAATGTTTTGCAGCAGAAATAAGCAAGACTTAGACATTGGTCAAATAAAAGCACCTAGAGAAATGTCTGTCAGGAACAGTACTTCAACCCAATAGATGGGATTTTGTCTGTACTGATCTAGTAAAGAAGCAGCAGCAAGTCTGGAGTAAAGACTAACTTGTGTGTAGCTATATGGAGCTAGAGCTGGCATCTACATAACTCTGAAAAAGCACCAGAGAAACTGAGAGGTTCTCTTGAACACAGGTCAGATAGTGGGAAGCATCAGCTAAGAGATCGAGCAGAATTTATGCTTGCAAATGGTGTTACCCAGATGCAAGATCTGAGTCAAGGAGAGGAGTAGGTGGGAGAGCCCCCTGGGGAAACCCCTCGCAGCGGTGAAAGGAGGGTGAGGGGGGTTCTGCTAACAGGGCCCCTAAAACAGCAGGGGATAAAGAAGGCCAGAGAGGGAGGTCTACAGCTTTCTATGGCTTAGATGTATTCAATCAGGAATGCAGCTTGGATAGCATAATCTTTGGGATCTATTTTAGATGTAGAGATAGGTTTTTAAGACACCTAGGAATTAATACAGGTATTTCACTGGTTTTTGCCAGTGCAAATGGCTCTCATGAGCACACTCCAGGCTGCCATACTCGCTCATGCAGTTTTTACTAGCCAGGCAGAAGCTGAACTAGAGAGCAGTCATAACCAGTCTTGTTCCCTGCAAAATCCTCATGTTGAGAAGAAAGAAATTTGTCAGTAACTGAACTTCTATGCATCATTCATTTCCATTTGTACCAACACTTGCTTCTGCAGTTTGGGAATTGCTTTCTTGCTCTGTACAGTAAAGTGAAAAGAAGGCCAATGATGCCACCCACAGGTTTATGGGTTTACTGCTGCAATGAATTTTTAGGCGGGTTTTCTTATCTTACAGTTAACTGAAATGTTAATTCTAACTTGACAGTGACCCTTAGGTTCCTCTGAATTCACCAGCACTTGCAGTCAGAACTACAATGCCCACACTTGTTCTGTACTGTTTGTTAGAGAGCTTACAGTTTTGTTGTGCAGTTGGGTTTATTACTGCTACAAATAATTTACCAGAAAAAAACCCAAAACAGGTTACAAAATAGAAATTAAAAAAAAAATCTTCCCATCTCAGCCCTCAACAATATGCAGATCTGGCGAAAGCCTTTCAAATAATAAATGTAATCCACATTAATTAAAAATATATTACAGGCACATTTTCATAGCATGCAACATATTTCGCCTCATTTTATTTTGCCATTCCTAGCTCAGAGACCCTTCAACTATGATGACAAGTATTGCAATGATGTAAGAGTTCTTCCTTACAGAATAAGACAAAAGCCATCAGAAATAAGAGCTCAATCTTAGGTATGACTGAAGCAGGGAGCACTCTGCTTACAAATACCGCACTCATCCTCCATCTCCTTTCCTTTATCCATGTTTAATAAGACCATTGGAATGGAAACAACATTTTCAATAACAGTTAGCTATCCATGTTTAATAAGACCATTGGAATGGTTATTTTCAATATTATTTTCAATAACAGTTAGATGAACATTAAAATAAGATTTTATGTTTAGGGCAAAAGGGATTAAAGCATATTTATTGTATTATTCTTCCTTTCTTTCAGAGCAACAGGGCTCCAGAGTACAGAGTCCAGGAGAAAGGCTCAGGATCAGATTGCACTGCAGGGGAAGAGGTAATGTTTTCTCGTATATCCACGATCTCTCTCAAAAACAACTAAGGTAGGCCACTCAGGGGAGATAAAGCCCTGGCACTCTGCATAGATATATTATGTCTCACGGCTGGAATCAATTTACAGCCTATCTCCTTGCTAGATTCACAAGAATGAGCTCTGACAGCAGGACGTATGATGGCTCTGTGCGCCATAAATCCTCATATTCTGCTGTGCCTCAGACCTTACAAAAGATCACCTTATCTGAATTCTCTAGGGTTTGCCATCCATATGGACTGAGGCTGCAGACATAGGCACCCTTAAAGAAAAACTTGTAGGAGTCAAAAAAACCCAGACAAAACGGGTATATGCAGGATTTGGTACTGCAAACGTTTTGCTGAAAAATGAACTAGTGCTAGACAAAGTACATTCACTACATGAAACATGGATGATGTATGCTGATACTGTCCTGGGTGTCCACAGTAAACTGAATAATTTAAGGAAATCAGTAAGTGAAATTTTCCATATTGAAAAAAAAAAATTGAGAACTGACTTCTCTGAAACATGTTTATAAGCAGTAAAAGTCAAAGATAAGCTATAGTGACCAACACTTCATCTCATGTTAGACATCTTGTGTTACAATTTTCTTGTACACAGCTATGGATATGGCACCTACATTCCAAAGTCTATTTTAGCACAATATTAATATAATCGTATTTTACATATAGCAGTAAATCACTGTACATTCATTGCACATATAACAATTTAGCTTATTTTAACTTACTTATTGTACAGAACATACATCAGCTGAGGCCAGACTAAAGGTAAATTAGAGACATGGAGTAAAGAACATGAAACCACTCTGTCCTAAGCTCTTCCTAGGCAGGCTTGCACTTTACTGAAAGAGTTTGTCAATTACTATTATTTAAAGACCCTGAGATATTGAGGAAGCAATGTCACATTAAAAGATTGCTATCACTGCTCTCATCATAGGGGAGAAGTCATTTCTAACACTTCACCACTCTGACTTATCCCATCTCATGGAAATCAAAGGCATCTTCTACTGTCCTTAAATATTTGAAGAAAAAAAACAACACACCACAACTTAGGTATTTAAGGAAATGGATTTTTTTTCTCATTAAAATCTCTATTTAAATACTTTCAGCCTTACCTTAATTATGCACAAGACAACACACTTCCCTCTCTCACTCACAGCCCCAGGGACAAAGCACACATACTGTGATGCTGGGAAGCGCCAGAAGGTCCTATGCCAGCGGCAGTGCTGAGTGCTGCACGGCTCCTGGGCTGCAGTGCAGACACACATATCTCCAGCTCACAGGGTATGGACAGGCATGAATTAAGCAGAGCAGAGAGCTGAATAGGGCTTTCCCGCTAAAAACCTACTTGGAAAAGTAATAAACTGTAATGACTTTGTACAGTGCAACAGAACAGCGCCTTCATTTCAGCCTCTATACATTGTCAGGTCTCTAAGAGCAACTCAGATGTTCAGAGCATCACACAGCACTTGCGACATAGGACAACCCACATATTCCAGCTCAACCAACTCAAGTTGTCCCCCAACAGAAAAATGTTTATCTACATTCCTTTTTATGCAGTCATTCAAAAAAAAAAAAAAAACCCACCTTATTCAATTTGAAGATTCAATAATGATACAAGACCATTCAAACAATTTCCATCAGGAGTGCTGCACTTGTTGTCATATTGTTGCCATGCAGGATTTCACCAAGCAGATGATGATAACATGTCTCATGACAAATAAGACTAAAACACCCTCCAGGAAAATTTATGGAAATGCTCACTCAGAGGCAAGTGTGATAAAAACACATCAAGCTAGCTTCAGAAACAGTGAAGGTGAGGGATCTGATCCTCAGTAAGCTTACTTTCAAGGCGACAACTATCTGGGTGATCTTGTGGACACATTATCTGACAGCATGATTGGATTGTGCTGATGTGAACAACTACCCATTTGGTGGTTTTGCTCGACTGGTCTGTCATTGAGTAAGTGTCAGAATACATGGACTGTTACATTTACGCCTCCATCCATCATAACAAGCACTGCTTGCTGACTCACTGCAGAAAAATGTGTTTCACTGGGAAACATCAGGGAAAGCAAATGCCAATTCATTGGATGATTTGAGTGGCGATAGAGATTGTCAAAGTGATTTTTGCGACTGGAGAAGCTGAAAAGGCTGGTGCATCTGGAGACACATCTAGACCTCCTGGATCTGCACAGTAATTCCCCATGGAGAAAAGTTTTCCCTGATGGTCTCCACATGTGGAACAACACCACAGGGTCTCCCTTCCTCAATGGAAAGCCCTTCTGCGTTCGGGCCCAACAAAGGTGAGGATGTGCTGCACAGCGCACCTCTGTTAAATAGCCCAATACCTCACTGAAAGCTGTTCTTACACAAAGCTCTCACCTGCTCACAGATTTTCCATCCTCTGGACACAGCCTGCATCCAAACACTAAGACAACATAAAAACTGAGACCATATGAATTCATGACTCTGCCACAAGAGAAGTGGGGCAATCCAAGACAGACTTGAAACAATTAAATAGGGGAGCCATGGGTTAAATCTTTTCCATCCTCTGGACACAGCCTGCATCCAAACACTAAGACAACATAAAAACTGAGACCATATGAATTCATGACTCTGCCACAAGAGAAGTGGGGCAATCCAAGACAAAAACTTGAAACAGTTAAATAGGGCAGCCATCGGTTAAATCACTAAGGTTCTTCAGAAAATCCAGCATACCTGTGCCTAAAATTGGACACTCAGGAATAGAGGTTACCCCAAATATACCCTATACCCATATTTACCACTAAAATCTTCCTATATCTAACAAAAACACCAAATTGCAACACAGGAACACCAGCCTCTCTCAGTGTGCCACAATGCACAGCAGGCTCTAAGACAAGCAAGGGCAAGTACTAAGGGATGTGCAATGGGAAAAAGCTCACGTTACAGGACCAGCACCTACTGGAAATGGTATTGTTGCATGTTGTCAGAAGAGAGCTACTTGGAAAAGCAATAATTCTTTCTAAAAATCTGCAGATTGGTACCATTTCCTTTGGGTTCAAGAAAAAGATATATTAAAAAAAAAAATTTAAAATACATGAAAGTTTGACCAGGAGAGGTTATGAGGCCCTTCCCCAGGGGCTAATAACATCACAGGACTCTAATTCAGAGGAAAAGCAGCACAGGGATCCACAGGAGGAAGGCTAGCCAACCTGCATGAGTGCAAGCATGTCACTGATACCCCCGATGCCCCACCACAGGGAAGAGGGCTGCCAATCTTCCAGCAAGCCTAGAGTCTCTTGCTCCCTCACTATTACATGTCAAGCGTCTGCACTCCAAAGGTTCAGAAGCAGAACTAAAAAAAAAAAATCCTGCTTTGCTTTACATATATTTAGAGCTAAATCCACTTCAGCTAAGCTACAATTTTCTGAGAGTTTCCTTCACTGGCAGCCTTGCTTTGAAACAGCTCCTCCCTCTACACCTCCTCCTGCCACATGCTCCCAGCCACCCGCATGCCGTTCTCAGCTGTTTCTTCAGATGGGCACTGAGCTGGGCAACAGATTAGAGATGGGGCTTTAAAAGTGACCACTACTTTCAGCAGCTTATTCTTCCAGCCAGATGAACTCGAAGCACAGCTCACAACCAGAGGAGTGCACAGGGTAAAGAAGCATGTGGGAGCAGAGCCATGCCATGGCCTTCAAAGCAGAAGCTTGTGAAATTACACTCCAGAGACCCCGCGGGACGTTGCAGTCACATAAAACAAAGATCTGCAGTGGGGCATTTTAAATGCACCCCAGGGATCCTCTCCTGGACCCACACCAGCTCCACAGGGAACAGGGCACTGTTTACACCAGCAAGGAAAACCTGAAAAAGCATGCTGCTGATACACTTTGGCAGACTGAAAGAGAATTACAAATATTATTTGCTCCACTGGAATATCAAAAAGGAAACCTGGCCAGAGCTCCAATGAGAAACAGATAAATACCTTGGCAGTTGTCCAGCCAGCCTGCAGCTTGGATTCACCCGTGGAGAAACGATGATAGAAATCTTTGAGCACAAATCCCTTTTTCAACTGGTAATAAACCAGGAAAGTGATATTTAGAAGAAAAATATAAAAAAGTTTTCTTCTGCAAACACAGTTTGCCATAGCATGGATGGGACAACATAAACCATAGCACAGAAATATTGAGTCTGTTGCACCTGCCAAGCCCACAGAGCAGCTCTCAGAAGCACAAAGAAAGTCACTAGCAGCAAAGGCTGACAATGTGAAGGTAACAGGTCGGGAGAAATGCTTCAGAGCAGGTTGTAGGGGCTGGTTCGCTTCACCCAGCCCATCAGAGTACTCCCACCAGGGTGCATGGCAATGAGCTAAGCTTCCATCCGCTTCTCTTCCTTAAAGTACAGCCTGAAATAATGCCAGCTTACCTACTACCTCTTGGGCAACTCTTTCTGAGTTCCCTCCAGCAGCAGACTGACCTGACGTCCTCCTTTACAGGCCCCTCGTACTCCCGGCATGGCTTGTGTGCCCCCTCCCCTCCTCCCAGCAAGGCAGGGCTAGCCAGGGGCAGGCTCAGCTGGCCCTGAACCTGCCTTTAAGCCTATAAAGTGATTTTTCACAGAAGTCAGGACAGACTGAAGGAGGATCCTGACCTGGCACAGCTGAAGTCAATAGAAGCCTTTGTACCGGCTGCCCTGCGTGAGGGGCTGGGTCAGAGACTCAGCCTTGGAATCACTGGGCTGGAACTGTGCTATTTGGGGAAATAACTGCTCCTAACCACAACCAAAGTTGAAGATACGCTGAATTTAAGTAGATGATCAAGAGATGTGAAACCATACTTCAGGTGTCTGGGCACAGTCACCCCCCAGCCCAGCGCAGAGGCCGGCAGCAGCAGAGTGTCAGGCCGGCCCTGCGGCTCCAGAGGGGACCCGGCCCAGCTGCGCGGCTGAGTACCTGACTGGAACGGGAGGGGAGTAAATAGCCTGTCCCGTGCCCCATCCAGCATCCTTGATGGTTGTGTACTGATGCAAGATCTAATAAACAACCAAAATCCTGATTGTGTCAGGAAAACAGAGGGTGGTGGCTCCAGCAGGAGAGGCGCAGCGCTGAGGTGTGTTTCCGTTAGCTAGCCCTGCTGACAAGAGGCTGAAGAAGCTGCAGGGTCATTAGTGAGGGCTTTGGAGCAGCTGGCCTCTTCACTTTCCTGTCAGGGAACATGGTTGTTTTATGCAGGTCTGGACTGCGATACTGTGCATTTGCAACTAGGTAGATTCTGCTCCTGGAGAGAAAGTTCAAGTGTCGAGGAACCAGGAACTGTTTGCTGTCCGTACACAGCCTGCTGTGAGACTGTCCCTCACGTGGCACCTGACCCTTGAGGAGAAACATCCAAACAGAGGAAGGACTGTTATTTACAGCAGATACCCGCAGTTGTTCATCAAAATCCCAAAGAAATGCCTTTTCCAAACTTCCCAGTAAGACGAGCAGAAATGCAAAACACACTTATTAAAAAAACACTTCAGGGAAGCTTACTTTGATTTTTATTTTTTTTTAACAGCCAGATGTGAGGCTAGATTCCTCGAAACTGTTGTGGAGTTTTTTTGAAAACTCAGCTTCTGTTCAGTTGAAACCATTTCCTCCTCAAGTAAACAAGGATTTATTGGATAGTGCTCAACACATCCGAAAAGAAAACAGTACAAAAAGCCCACAGCTTTGGGGCATTGCAGGTTTTAATGGCATTTGCACACAGAGAGGTTTGTTTCAGCGCTTCTTTCAATTTGGGAACATTTAAACTCTAGTCTGAGACTTGGGGATGCTCAGTGCCACCTTTGTCACTTCTGTTTATTCTTGCCATGGTCTCAAATCTTACTAAATTTGCTTTTCCTTTTATGAGTTTGAACTTGTCTTTTTTTTTTAATATCTTCCCATTCTTGTATAAAAACACAATTAAACATTTCTGATATGCCTTAGATAAAGCAGTGATTATTTTTATGATGACCCTTCCTTTCCACAGCAGGCATGCCTAATCTTTCCAGTCTCTCTTCAAGGGAGTGCATTATCATGACCCAATTATTCCTGAAAAAAAAAAAGCTGGAAAATTTCTATCAGGATGGTTTGCTCACAGAAAATGCAGTTATCACAAAAGCATGAAAGCTTTGGTATCACTTAGAATGGTTTTCTGGTAAGAAAATTCAGATAAAATATTTCCCTGTCAGTCTGCTTGATGAGATCTCGTTTGTTGGCCTGTTCTGTTCCTAACTGGATAAATGCAGAACTGCATTAACCCGTGGTGTGCGGGTGATGCATGGGAATTGTAGGTCATGTATTTAATTTCAGAAGTGCAGATTACACTTTATTTTACATTTTCTGACTTCTACTTTGAATTCCCCATATAACAAAGGTAAATCTCATTAAATTTCTTGAAGTAAAATTAAGAGAAAAGGAAGGAGTGATCTGTGCCATTCACCTCCACTCTTTTCCACCATGCTAAATGTTCTACCATGAGGATGGGACCCAGTCTCACCTGTCTGACCCAGGCAAAAACAAGGTGCTGCCCAGTGACAGGTTGTCTGCTTCGACAGAAGGATTCACTAGATCTCAGCAGAGCTTTGATTAACTCTATGTGCTAGGGGATGTTTGAAAGATTTTCACATTGCAGTAAGTAAATTTCGGATTATAGCAGGTTAGTGTCTCTGCTCTGACTTTAAACTAGGCATGTTACAAAAAATTCAATAAAAGCCAGAAACAAATAGACACTCTGCACAAGTCATACCACCCCTATTGTATTGCTGTGACATTAATGAAACTGCCTCCTGGAGAGACTAGAAGGCTTGACATAAACCTGGCCAATCTTAAAACAATATCAGGGTGTTTTAAAGATAAATTTTCCCGTTTACCATCCAGCACATAGCCTTCAGCTCCACAACTCACCCCCAGGGACACAAATGGTAAGCTCTCTGTCTGTGAAAAATGAATATACATTTTACCCAGCTTCTGCACACTGAATGACCATGCACTTTACTGAAATGGTATTTCTTTTTACAGCTATGTAACAGCTTAAGGGGGAAGAAAAAGAAGACGGAACCCAATGCTGTCACTTTGGAAAGCTTTTATTGTAATCAACCTTACAACGCTTTTTGTTATACAATACAAAGAATGTTTAATCTCTCTTGGCGGGCACATTCCCTCCAAGGTTTTACTGCTTAAAATGGGAGGTTTTTCTTTGATTGTGGCAAAAATAGTATCAAACCCCATTGCAAAGCACTGCTTTCACTCTGGATTCATTTGTGAAGTTCCAAAGAAGTAATGACTCCATGAGATGCAGGAAAAAAATAGGATTCCTTTTGAAGAGGGATCATATATTTCCTTTATGTTTTGCTTCCCATGAATACAGTCATCTCTAAAATGTGTTTCATTTTGCTGTCACATATCTTTGCACAGTTTGTGGTTTGAATGTTTGGGGTTTTTTTTAAATTATGAGGTAAGATTTCCATAACATTTGTTCTTCATACACTTTCCCCAAACAATTTCTGGATGTACAGTCTCAAGGCATTCCAGGTAGGAAGGGAGGAGGCAACAGAGGTCTTGGAGTGAAGCCACTGAGCCAGTGCTCAGAAGTGCTGAGCTGTTTGTAGAACTGAAACTTCAGCTTTTTCTTCTTTTTTTCATGTTGGTTTAAAGGGAAGCAAAACAGTTCATACATAATGAGCTCTGGCCTGAATATTTTCTAAAGCTCAGGCCAAATTCAACCTCTGAGTTTTGGAAAAGTTTATTAAAAAGTTACAATGCAAGAAGTTCCTCGGTACTTCTAAATTTTTTGCCAGGCATACAGACTGATGGGTGGAAACTTCCCAAGAGGACTTAATTTTGTTCCCAGAGAGACAAACAAGCAACTTCCGTCTGGATGGCTTCATTGTGATTGGGAGAAGTAAACAGCAAACAAAAAGAAGAGTAGCACTTGGTTGAAGCGAGCACAGGGTGAAACACCACATGGGGAGCAATGTCTATGTCCTGCACCAGGAAAAACAGGCACCTCTTCTGTTTAGGAAAGTCCCACGAAACAACAAATTCAGGTATATTGTTACATTATTGTCTCTACTGATGATAGCAGCAGTGTCCAGACTAATGAGGACATTTCAGATAAACATCCAGATTGAATCTCTGTATCCAGCTGAAGCCAAACCAAGTAAGCTTGTATTTTCAATCTCTGCCAGAGTAGTATAAAGAGGGGTATCATAGACAGAAAAGTAAATGCGCTGAGTTGCACTAACAGCCAGCTCCCGCAGTGAAGATGTATTTCTGGGACTGAATGCCTTCATCCTGTGTGAGACCTTGACAATGACAACAGAGCTTTGTTTATAGTTTGGCTTTCATGGATAATTTTTTTCTCCTTGCCAAAGAATGAAAATATTTTTTGTCTTTATTTATTGCTCAGGAAGAAATATTTAGTTTATAATAAGTGGATGTAACTGCTATTTTAACAATTGTTGTACTTTAGTTAAAATGCATCCAGAACAGATTGCCAGTAATACCCAGAACTGTATTTCAGTAGCAACTAGAAACCAGTAGAAATGGTGTACTTATTTTACTAGATATATTTATGAATTGCTGAAATATAAAATTAGCTTAAAGGGTCATAGCACCTCTGCAGCTTTCTCAGCTCTGTATCATGCAGCTCCATCTGTGGAGCCCAACTCCAGTACAAGGTGATGAGTCTTGCACCCTGGGATGAAGACGCTGTGTTTAGTAATGGGTTAGGAAAAAATATCTTGTTATTGCAAACAGAATAGAAGTGAAAACACTTCAGTCAAATAACAGAAATACTTCCACAAACCTTAATAAAAATAGATGAGGTTTTCAAAGCAATCCGGAGTTGCACATCTGTTTTTCCTGACTTTCTGTTCAGGCTGGGGCTTGTAACCCCTTTGGTGCCTCTAAACATCCGAACCAAGGCTGCTGTGCTGTCACTGCTGGGCTGGATGGCAGTTGTCCATTTGTGCAGCTCCTGGTGAAGTTAGTGGGGAGTGTCCTGACAAGTCCTGTGGAAGGACTGTCATCTTCACAAGACTGTCCTGCAAGCCGGAGAGAAACTGCACCACTTGTCCTCCTTACCTGGGTGAATCCTGTGCTGTGAATACCACATAACCAGAGCAAACATGGTATCTCACAGCCCAGTGGCTTAAAGGTTTTGGTATACACTAGTCAGGAAAGATCTCTGCATGTGTCACATACAGGGTGCCAAAGCCAAGCACACAATTTTCTAGCGGTGTACAAATGAAAAAGGTCACAAAATAGGTCAAAATAAATCCCCTATGCTGGCTAGGCTCTCATTCGGTATTTTGATCAATCCTGATTAAGACTTATGGATTAAAGGAGAATGGGTAAGAAGTGGACGTAAGAGAGACTGTTTTGGATATACTCTCATTTATCTAATAGATGCTAAATAGTAAATAATCCATCTTGGAGAAGGATTGGGGGGCTGGAAAGCTTTCTGGTCTGCTAGAGATGTTACTTAGTCTTATGTTAGATATAAATGCAGAAGGCAGGTCACATTTATGCTGGTCCTCTGTTTGTAACCTTCCAGATGGTAGATTATTACATATAAATGTGTCCTACAGATGCTCCAGGGATCCATCTGCACGTGTCTGACTGAGAGTAAATGGTTCTGGATGGGTTTAGAAGAGACCAGAGCTGTGTGAAGAGTGGTGGATCTTAGGGATGCTTAGTAACTCAATTTCGCAGTCTCTGAACGGAAAATAATAAAGAAGCGATAATAAGGCTATTGATGTAACGACAGTTCCTTTGGAAACCAAACAACTGTACAGCTATGGAAAAAGCAGGGAGCTAAGCGGGGGCATCCAGCCCACCCTTCAGCTCCAAGACAGCATCACCTATGGCCACAATAGGGCTGGGACACGCTTGTCCAACCTACAAAAAAATTCCACCATCCCCTTAATGATATATCCCAGGGCTTCATTATCTTTTTTACTGGAAGTTGTATTTTTCTTTACACCCATCCTCAGGCTGCTTTGTTACAACTGAAGTCCACCACATTTTGTCTATCCCCCTGTGGCAATTGTGACCATGCTGATTACTGTTGAAATTAAACTCAGCTCCACTGTGGCAGGCGCAGACTGCAGCCTCCTCAGCAGATGGGCCAGCCTGGCAAAGCCTGCAGAGAGTGAAGGGAGCAAGAGTAGTGAAATGAGACGCATAAGGTCTGTGGAGGAGGCAGTACAGAGCATATGAGCTTCTATTTTGACTAACTGGAGGCAACCAGAGAAAGCAATGATCCCCTGAATCATCCAGGAAAAGTTAGGGCACTATATTGCTTTCCCCAAAATTAATAGCGAGGTTTGCAATTAATTCAACAGAAAGAAACTTTTGCACTGACCATAATTTCTCTGCTGCTAGAAAGAATTGCTCTGCAATTTTCTGGAGAAGGAAAACTCCATAGCTGAGACAAAGCACAGAGGTGGGCAGCCAGATGTGACAAAACTACAGGGAGCCAGCACAGGGAAAATAAGAACCTTCTCATGTAGGACTTAGAAATGGAATAAACAAGTTATTTATGCAAGCTGGAAATGAACATATAACTCCAGGGATGAGGAAGAATGCAGCGAGAAACAGCATTTGCAGCTCAGCATATTCCATTGCTATTAAAAAAAGAAAAAAAAAAAAAGGCAATAAAAGCAGATGGGAATAGCACAACCAAAGCACCTCAGAGTCTTATTTAACCACAGGAGAAGTATTTTGAGAAGCAGAGAAGACAGCACTGTGGTATCTGTAGTTATGCATACTGCCTTCTGCACGCTCCATAGTAATGGGAGATGTGACCCTGTGCTCTGCTGCAGTGCTGGTCATTTTTTGCTGCCATTAACATGCAGAATGAGAGCTGCTCTTGCTCTCTCCTGGACACTTATACAATTTTTCTTTCTTTGTAGTTTTGGCCAATCCACACTAACAGTCGATTGGACTGGAGCTTTCTTTGTCCCTCAGGATGGAAAAATTGGACTGATTCTTCAGAGAAGTAAGAGAGCCAGGTAGTAATTATCATAAGGTGGATTTGCAAAGTACCAGTTGGCTCTGCTCTTTTCCTTCATTTTTCAGCTCATGCTAAGCCCTTGAATCTGTTGCAGCTTATGGAATAGCACATCATTCAACATCATTAAGCATGGCCAAAAATATTCTTAATATTAAAAATAAGCAGCAGAAGTGAATGATCACTTGAGAAAGCATTTCTTCTCTTGTGTTTTATGATCTGCAACAGAAAATTTTGCAATGAACCACAGCTCTTCGTCACCCGGAATAGTTCTAACATTGTTGCTGTTGTACTTTTCCACAACAGTGAAATCACTGGTGTTACCCTTGAAGCATCTAAACAGCTCAGGTCAGGGGACCAGACCTTCTGCAGGAGTAAAGTACTTTATCTAAACCAATTCTAATACATCCAGAGTCCAATCTGATCCCATGGCCATACCTGTAGGAATAACTTTCCTGCAATTCTCAATACCTACTGATGGACACAGCTGGCTGGCGTGCTGGAGAGTGGCAGCAGGAGCATGCACAGGCTGTCACTGACAGGCATGAGGCAGCTGTGGGTACAAGGGACAATAAGCAGAGGATGTTGGCAGCTGGTACTGGCATAGGGCTCTAAATTAGAAACTTAAGAGAATCATTTGGCTTTTCTCACCCCCTTGTCAGGAAGCATTTGTTTCCCAATACATGGAAGAAGTTCAGATGAGCACACACCACTCAGAAAAGACCCAAGCCTTTCCCCACAGACTAGATCTCAGTGAAAAATAACCTATAAGGTCAGAAGCAGAGCATCAAGCACTGGGGTAGCTGGGTCCACTCTGAGCCCTCTGAAGGACTCTTCAATGTTGCGCCCCTGGAAGCTGTCTCTCCTGATAAGCAGAAGCAGCAGGCGGCATTATTGTACCCTCTTCTGGCCACAGTGTTGGCAACCGAAAACAACCATCTCAAAAATAAGACAAGGTGTTGTTAAGCCTCGCAGGCGCCTGCTCTTCAGACTCATACCATCAATTACTCCTCTTGCCTGTAATGGCTTCAGACTCTTTTATCTTTCCCTCGGTGGATTTCTCTGCTGCTTTGCATTTAAATTCACCTTGCCTTCATAAAACCACAGACAAACTGTAAGCAATAAATGAGCCAGACAAAAACGAACATGCTGTTGTTTTCCTGGCTTTCGCTGCAGCCCCAAGTAGAGGATGTTTCTATACTCCTATGAGAAAGCCATCCCACTCTGCCCATGCTGAATAACTGTTTGAAAACAAATGGGTAGGATTGTACCAGCCACCTCCTCCTCAGCCTTAGAAACAACAGGAAAATCCCACCTATCCATAAATATTTGTTATTATGACATTTCTGAAAATAAAGTAGGCTGGAACATTCCCTATCAGGCCAGGCTGCAGTATCCAGCTTTCTTATGCCAATTACTGTCTGTCTGACATACTTCATGCTCTCTTCATTAATGGGATGAAAGGTTTTATGGGATAATAACCTAGTTCCAGTGAGCAAGTGTATTTATGAGAACAAAGGCCAAGTCATTTGTCCTTGCAGGAGGAGCCCTGAGACTATGCTGATTGGCCCTGGTCTAGGATGGATAAATCATGAGAGCAAAATTTCTGTCCCATAGAACACAGATCCATCGATGAACCACTGAGGACATGGGGGTTCTCTCTGCTGGAAAGCTGAGAGAACAAAGATCATCTTGGTTATGACACTGCTGCAGGAGAAAAGTAGGAGGAGAGCCATGGGCTTCACTCAAGTATTGAGGATGCTGTCATTAGAGTTACTGCCATGTTAAATAGTCCCTAATGGCTTCCTCAGCTGAATCAAGGTTCGGTAGAAAACTCATGACCTGAAATTGTGGTTATTACATTATTACCAGAACTTACTGGTTTTCTCCCTCTTCAGACAGCCGGCAGATGGTAATTGCTTCCTAAAACATTCCTCAGCTGAACAGCAGCGACAAACATTCTTCTCACCTCAGAAAATCCCAAAGCATGTTATAAACTACCTGGTCTACAAGGACAGACGTATTTCTCTCACCAGGAACAAGGCGTGCTTGGCTAACAGACAGTTACCACACCTGGCTTTCCAGCCCCACTGTCCCGTACTGTTAATCTCATTACATCTGCACCCAAATCATCATCAGGGGCCATCTTCGCCTACTCCATCAAATAGTTACATGTAAAATCTGCCATCCCAATGCAACCAGAGAAGACTGTAAGTAAGAATGGAGGAGGGTTGCTAACAAGGGGCAAACTCCATTTTTCTCCCAGTTAGCCCATTCCTCTGGCAGTGCCAGTTCTGCTAGCACCCAGCTTGTGTGTTCCCTGTGGGAGCTTGACTCCCGCCAGGTGACAATGGCACAATCACCCTTGACTGTTATTTCTGGCCATGTGGGACAGACTGCAGGTCAGGTTCTTGCTGCAGGCTCTTTTTCAATTCACACAATCCATACACAGAGGTCTACCATAAAAGGAAAAAAAATCCATACTGATCAAATGTTATCACACAGTGGCATTCACATACCACATTGTACAGTCCTAATCCATGTGCTGTATGAAAATGTGGTGTTCAAAACCCCACGAGGAGACTGCTGGCTTTACTGGCAGGTGTTGGAAGATAGAAGCTGACAAGAATTTGTAGGAAGGACTCTAGAGGGGTCTGTACTTGTGGCAGGTAAAAATCAAATTGGCAATACAGAAAAGATCTGTTTTAAGCTCAGCCCATGGGTTGAAGTTAGCATTCTAAAACAGTGATTTCCTAGTTGATTGTCAGGTTCTAAAATGGGAGCATTTACTACCAAAAGCAAAGAATTTTTTCCCAAATATGTGAGTGTAATAGTTTGAATTATTGCTGCAAGAGAAAGTCTTTGGTTTCTATCACCTCCTTAGTCAATGCTAACTCAACCAGGGTATGAATGAGTTACTACGTGTCCCAAAAATTCTCACTGCTGTGGTGTTCTGCCCTGAAAAGCATCTCCTCCAGTAGCCCGGGATGTGCACAGAGGGCCACCCTCTCCCCAGCACACATAGATTTTGGAGCTCCTTCTTGACAGCCTCACAGAGCCTCAATGAAAAATCTGTCTTCGAATGATGGAAGACAGGTTACTAACTTGCAGGGCATTTATTTTCAGGAGGACACTCACAGCTACAATAAAAAGACTGAAGAGAGGAGACATGCACAGCGAAGACACACTAAATGCTTCTGCTGATCTGCTCCAGAACAGCACTGACGGGCAAAATCCATGCCCAGCACAGCAAAGGAACGGCCTTTCATGAGATGCAAATAGCCTGTGGATTTCACCAGCAGATTTGGGAGACAGAAAGTCATTCTGTACATGGGTAGTGAGAATTGCACAGCTGCCTCAGGTAGGGTGAATATTAACTTACCAAGGCACTTGTTAGATGAGGCAGTATTCACTAACATAAATATTTTTTCAGTTTTCTAATCTGCAGTTATTTTGTGCAGACCCCACTGTCTCACTGGAAGCTTCTAGTTGAAAGGTCTTCTTTAGCGTCTCTCCGAATTATAATACATTAGATTGGCATAGCAAAAAAAATAATGATCAATTGGGAGCAATTTATTTCCTACAGCTATACACTAGCAGACACTCATTTCCATACCACCTACCAATGTGTGTATATCTTTTTGTTCTAATACTGAGACAAAAAATATTTGCATTCTTTCAATACAAGAAATCCTTGGTTTGAATTTTTAGCTGGTCATATAACGCTAAAGAAGCAAACATATTGGAGTTTGTCTGTGCCGCTGGGAATATGCAGGCAGGCAAACTCTATTACACCGCAGTCTTATCAAAGGAAAGCTAAATCTCCTCATTAAAACTTGGTTGTTGTTATTTGCAAGAAGGAAGACTCTCTACTGCAGGCAAAATAATGGAGAAATGTGCAAATGAGCAGCAAAGGCTTGCAAAGGGAGGCTGCGGGCACAGTCTGGCAATGGCAGAACCTGCCTCTCTCAGCGCTGTGCCGCTGAACCCTGTCTGGGAACTGGCACTGTTGGTCTGAGGGCTGCCACGTACAGCCAGGACTGGCTCTGGATTAATCAATTTTAGCCATCAACCCCAGTATCTGGCATTTGTATATAATCTGGCATCGCTCCATCTTACCCTAAAAAAAAAAAATGACATGTACTTTTTCCTCCTGTGTATGGCTAACATCTGTTTCGACAGCAGAAATTTATTCAGGAAGGCTTTGCTTGACAAGGACATATGCCAAAGATCACCTTTACATAAGGGTGTCCAAAATTTGAATGGTTAAATTAAAACTAAAGCAATTAAGAGTACACTCCATTGAACCAGAATTTGCATGTTCATTTGTAATTGTTCTTTGCGTCCTTGGACAAAATACTTAAGCCTGAGTTTAGCAAAGCCTCTGACCACCTAAGTAACATACGCAAATCCTACAACATTTGGGGTGCAGTGATAAAATACAGCCCTCATTTTTCTCTCTCTACCCCTTTTACTGGTTTGCCATCTGTTAAAATGGATATAGAATTAGTCATGCTTTCCTACAGTCTTATCTGTTTTGGGAGGAAGGGGAAAAGCAGAAAAGAGGAAGAGAGGATGAGGTACAAGAAGAAGGACTGTGACATAAGGATAATTATGCCTATCTTTAAAATTTTTCTTTTTTTTCTTATCGTATTATCTTGTGGGGGGTGCAGTTTAAAAGGAGTTTAAGAGGTTTCCAGTGATTTGTTTAAGGTACATAGAAGTAACCTAAATGGTTGGTAAAATGTTGACCAGAAGATAAACATGTTTATGTTATATTAAACTAGAAATTAAAATTGCTTTTTTGGCACTACAAATGCAAGAAATTGCCTAGTACTTTTATTGGCACTCTTGAGAAATGTTAGTAAGACTTTTTTCCTGTTGCATTTTAAACGGATGATAAGCAGCATAAACAAAACTGCAGACTGATTTCTTTATTCTGCTGGGATATCCAGCTATGCTCCAACTGAGCAGAGAGACTTTTGTTTACATATTCTGAATAAAGTTGTCCAGCAAACTTCGAATGAATCCATGCCAGGATCCAAAATTCCATGTATTCAATGGACAACGAGAGCTTTCCCCTGGCACCTGCTCCCCTGCGCTAAACCAGCTGGGGGGTCCTGCTCAAATATCAGTGATAAATGAGTTTAGGATTTAGGAGTCTAGTAAATTACACTGAAGGATTTTTTTAAAAATTATTTTGGCAATACTGTAGGCTAGATTTTTATCTCAACTCAGGTGGTATGAACCTAACTCCAGCTCCCTTTACTGGAGGCACTCACCCATGAGAAGGCCACTGCCTGGCCAGGCTGGAGGCTGGGTGCAGGCATCTGTGCGACATGTCTGTCTTTAGCTTTCGATATGTTGCAAAAAAAGATAAACCTGGGATCACTCAGGCCTTACTGAAAGCTCACTTCAAGTCTTTGATTTGTTCTGAACTATTTTTAAATAAACCCCCCAAAAAAGTTGAAATCCCCATCATACCTGCACAGGCTCAATAGCCAGAATATTTAGCTACGTGTATAGCAGAAGGCACAATCATCACCATGTCTTTAATTCTTAACATAAACTACTAGGAAAGCACTAATGTTTTTGCAAAATAAGTTGGATTGGGGTTTTTTTGGTTGTTTGTTTGCTTTTCTCTGAGAGCAGACTGGACTGACTACAAGAAGTAAGGCAAGTTAAAAGTACAAAGCCGATAAAAAAACCTAGTGTTCCAGGGAGCAAGGCATGCACCTAGGAAATCTTTGTTGATTGTTGCTAATGTCTATGATAATTAAGCTAAAAATACCCACAAAGCAATAGAATTTGCAGAGATGACTCTATTGTCTTAAGCAAATAACGAAGCAAGGAACTGTTAAATTGATCCCATGACTCTCATTTCAATAATAAAGCAGCAACAACTGTTAATCTATAGCACTCAATTTAGATTACAAACCTAACACTGAATGGGCAATTTCATTAGGGAGAATATAGGTAAGAGAGAAATGCTGGCGGGGAAAAAAATCATCCCCACTGAAATCAAACCATCCTGAGAATTTCTTGCTGCTCTGTACCCAGAGGCATAATAGGGGGAGACTTCTCACAAACGCCAGGTACATCTATAGGAAGGCTTCAGTGGCTGAGCAATTCCCTTTCTCTTTGCCCCGAAGGCTCCCAGGCCAGCCCCGGCTGAGCAGTCCCCCCACACCAGCTGCCCGGGCAGTCGGTGTCAGCTCCAGCCTGAGCCCAGGAATCGCTGGAGAGGGGGGTCACCCCCACATCTGCCCCTCATCAGAGCCCAGGGAGCCACCCTAATATTGCTGCCAGAGAGGCTCCAATACACAAGACAACTGTGTCCCTAAGGACAGAAGGAGCCAAATGAGCAGATGGGGAACTTTTTTTTTTTCTTTTTATTCTTGTCCCCAAAATCAACACACGATCTGAAAGCCAACCAAACTCACCCACAGATACCAGCACTGCTTGGAAGAGACAGTTCTCTTTTTAAATTAGATCCTTTCAGAGACTTACACAAACCCACAGGGCCTGTAGAGCTGGAGCCAAGGAACATCCACAGCGCGATGCTGAGGGTGAAGGAGGAAAGGCTTTCACCATCCCTGCTGGCAGATGTATGGGGCTTATGGGAGTCAGAACGGTCTGTTCTCACTGAAGGTAGCAGGCAGGACTATAAACATCTACATGGAACATATTTACTGATGGACTGAGTGCCATACTAACAGCCATTTTTTTATGGTATAACCATATTTCACAGGTACTAGCAGCTTTCTGAAGTATAATCAGAGAATAATGGAGGTGAGAAAGGACCTCTGAAAGCCTCCAGTCCAGCCTCCCACTCAAAAAGCAGGACAACTTCGATGCTAAGGGAGGTTGCTGAGGGCCTTGGCCAGCTCTGTTCTGACAGATTTCAAGGACAGAGAGCCCATAGCCCCTCCAGGGAATCTGTTCCTATGCTGCATTACCCTTACTCTGATGAATTTTTTCTGTGTATCGAAGGATGGAGTTTCCCTTGCTGCAAAGCATGACCACTGCCTCGTCATTCTGCAGCACACTGCTGAGGAAAGTGACTCCATCTTCTCTGCAATCCCCTTTCCTTAGTGGAAGACAGCAATTAGCTGCCCCCTTAGCTACACCTTCTCCAGGCTAAGCAAACCCATCCCTCAGCATCTCCCGACACACCACATGCTCATGTCAACTACACTCTTACCCAAACAGCACGATACGCAGTCAGGCTGCATCACCTCAAACACACTGCTCGTGTTCAACTCACCGTCCCCCAGCACCCTCAGGTCCTCTCTGCAGAGCTCCCCCCAGCTGATGTGTCCCAGAGGCAGGACTCGCTGAATGTCATTGAGGCTCTTGTTAGCCTGCTCCTTGAGCTTGTCAAGGTCTTTGCCTGCCTTTGAAAACAGATCCTAGAAGTTTTGGAAACATCTTCTGTGTGCCTTCATGAAAAAAGGAGTAAGATTTCTGTATACGTATGCAAACTCCCAGGTGTCATGCTGGTTTGCACCTACACTCCACATTCTTTACAGCACAAATAAAGGACAAGGCAATCCCAAATCGCAATTAGCATCAACGAGAGTTTTTACTGACTGCAATGACCTTGAAAATAGCCCAGTCCTGTCAGTGCAACAGCAGGAACCAGGATGTCAGCATTAGTGCTGGAATTGAGTTGTTCTAACATGACTTTACTGAAAGGGAAAGATTTAGTTGCTGCTCAAGAGGGGAGGCTTGAAATCTGTAACCAGCATCCCTGTTTAAAATTCTGTTAGCAAAATTTATGACACACACTGGAGCCACATTTTTCCTTTAGTAAGAACATTTCTTTCAGCCATTCATTTTGCATTTCATGAGACACTTCTGCAGGTGCAGTGAGCTATATCACTCTATTTCTGCTTATATAGCATCTGAAGATCTAGACACTTCAAAACCTGCATGCATTGGGATGACTGTATAGAATATCTCAATGAAAATCTACTTCTGCATCCTTGATAATTCGTTTGTATCCAAGCGAAAATATTTATTGCAGCATTTGCAAAGGCTGCTCTAAGCAGTGGGGTGGATGTTCACAAAACCTAACTTCCTGTGCCTAGATTCTTGCAAGAATTCATCCTATACATGGGATCTCCTTCATCACAGGAGTTTTGCAAAACATCGCCTCTCCCTAATGAAATTTCCACTTCCACCCTCCCTTGGTGCAATTACATATGCATGTTACAAGTACACCAGGCCTGTGCTGCTTTAATTTTGTTATAATACTCAGGGAATAATTAGTTCTGTATCTTCTAAAGAAGAACAAATGTATGCATTCAAAAATTAAATATTTACTTTCCAAAGAGCCATTATGAGTTGTTGTGAGAGCTTGTCTTCATTATGTGTGGAAAATTAAATGCACTCTGTATAATAATTCTGCTATTATAATAAAGGATTATGCATGACAAGGGAAAAGTGACCCAGATCAGTAGGAAAAAAACACACCCTCTTCTCATGAAAATTCTGTTTATATTGTAATAAGCTCAGGTCTTATCAAATATAACAAGCTAGGAGTTCTTTTACTGTACTGAGTCACACTGATTGCTCAGGAGGTACAACACTAACCTAGTTTACAGATTTGAGGGAAGCCTTGGGTGGTACCGAATGTCAGGTGCTATGTGAAACGTACGCAGACAGAAGTATTCCCTTCCTTTCCCAGGTGCTAACACAGATTTGATTGAGTGTGAACTCTCAAAAAAAAAAAAAAATTAAAAGCCCCAAATAGTCAGGATTTACTGAATATCTGATTTCTATAGAGTGGGTAAATTGAGAACTTCACAGATGAGTGGAGATCTATACCTAAGCATAGGTGGAATGGGAACTCCAGGAAGACAGCTCAAGATACGTCAGAAAACAGTAAAGAGTCTGCTTTGGATCTTATTTTAAGAGATCCTAACTGTGCACATCTCATTGACACCACTCCAGATCAGCATCAAGGCTGGTTTTGTAAGAGATGCATTAGCTGAACACATTTCCTTAGCACACACTAGACCAAAAACCTGGAAGTTTCTCATTTCTCTTTCTTGGACATGTCAGTGGTATGTGAAACAACCTGATGCCTCTGCTATCTGAGGCATTCATTTCACCCTCCTATGCAGCAAGCTCTGCTGTCCTCCACCTTTGTTTGCCGGCACTGGGGGATCTGGGTTTTCCTCATCTTCTTCGGAAACTTCATAATCTTGGAGCTTTTGAATTTTGGCCCTTGTCTTCAGGCTATGAAACAGTTGTTCCAGCCTTTTTAGATCAGATATCCTAACTTAACTTGCTTTAGGAGATTAAAACATGTAGAGACCTTCTTTAGCTTTTTACATCGGCTAATCTATTGCTAAACCACTGGCAATTTTTCTCTCTCTGCAGATGTGCTAACCTCCTGTCACCACACAAAAGAGGTTTAACAGTTTCTAGGACACGGAATATACACAAGCACAGAACTTTGAACTGCACACTGCACACTCCGGGGAGAGAATAGCTGTGAGGCCACTTGCATTCTGACAGAGTACTCAAAGCCATATGCAGCAACAGTATTTTGATTGAAAGCTCAGCAATTTCCCCAAATACAGGCTGCATTCCCCCTCCTGCTGTGTACCTGCACAGCCAGGAGTGACTCTGCTGGACACCACCCTGCTTACACAGACACACATCGGCACAAAACACAACTCTTCTCCTGCCTTGGGGGGCACCCCAGTGTTTAACAGGTCTGCTATCACTCCAGGCTGAATGTACCCACCAGGCAATAAATGCACCAAAGTAGAAAACCAGTTGCAGTGTCCCTGGGGGCAGCTGACCTCCCTTTCCAAGAGGCCCTCTGTGAAGGAGCACCATCAGGCAGAGCAGCATCCATCCATCCATCCATCACAGGCTGGCCAAATGGCCACTGACAGAGCACCGCCTTCATGAGGCTGCTAAATCAGCTGCAGGTGGGACCTGAGGGTCATCAAAGGCCCACCCAGAGATCACAAAGGAGGCCAGACCTATTTACCAACAGGGAGGCTGAGGCACAGAGCAATGTAGAAATTGCAAGCAGCAGCTGAGCACATCCATCCACAAAGTCCTGTAAGAATAGAACTCTTTTCCCAGCTCTAATAGGAGCTAGTGCAAGTGTACTCTTTGCTTTTCTTAGTTTATACTAACCCAAATGTTGCTCTTAGAGCCACTAGTACTGCCCTCTGAGTCTTGATGGTGGTGTGCAGAGCTAGAGAACAGAGCTGGTCACAGTAAGGGGATGGTCCCACACGCTGCTGCAGCGCTCCGGCTGCCGTGCGTGGGCAGGAGCACAGCCTGGTCCCGACCACTGCCCAGGGCATGCCGCCATCAAGTGAAGAAGCTTCCTAAGCTGCCTTTAACCATGCAGGATTGGGTTTTATGCCCAACTTTTCAGATGAGAAGTGTGTTTCTAGACAGGATCGCAATCCTGAAACACAGACTTGTCTGGGAATCTCGCCTTGATAAGCCATTAATGAGCTAAGGACTGCACAGGGGCTCTGTCATACACACAGGCAGCCTTTCCAGGAGCAGGGAATAGCCACACTGTCAAGTTTTGTTCCTTGGGCAGACACCTGGGAATACTCTTCTAGTACTACATCATGTGCCTTGATCTTACACAGTTAAGATGTCCCATGTCCCCGTCACCTCTCACTGCCCAGCCAGGGACTTGGTGACTATAATGTTTAAAAGGAACGCACGCAAGAACCCTTTAATGTAAACTGACTAGCTCCTCACTAGGAGCTGGACCCTCCTCTTATGCACTCCAGCAGTGATTTCCTGGAAGAACACTCAAATTTTGAAAGGTAAACATGAGACAATAGCTGAAGAGCAGTTATTTCACCAAAGAATATCCAGAGCCCAGATAACTCATTAAAAAAAAAAAAAAAAAAAAAACCATAGTTTGTGCTCGTGTAAACCTGCAGCCACAGGACAAACAGTGTGGAGCAGTCATTCCCCCTCTTCCAGACTGAATAGAAAACACCTATTTTTGGCTGATATGCTTAATGCTGAGCAATAGATAGTTTCAAATAGCCTTTCTGACCAGAACCCTTCACCAGACAGTGAATTTCTGCCTCTTGGTCCTGCAGAGTGGTTCTGTTGTGAAGGGATTGAGCTGCTCACTTGCTTTCTCATGCATCATCTCCAGAAGCACCATGACTGTCCCAGAACATTTCTATTATCTGGCTGTCAGTGATAAAATGAAGAACAGAAAGAATGTGGTATGTTCTGTAAATTGCCTTTTACTGAAAGGGTAAGGAATGGTTTGAATAGTGTGTTGAACAGTGTGGTACATTTCCCACATCAGGGTAACTTTTTTTATCTCAAGGCTTTAATTTAGGAAGAAACCAGAAAGATAGCACCAGATCTGAAAGCCTTAATATATTCACCGAATAACTATAATTAAACTAGATACAGGATTATGTTCAAGATATAGCATCTTCCAATTTCCTTATAAGCAAATACTGCTGCAAACAACACGCTGATGATGACTGGACCATCTTTTCAATAGCAGTTTCACCCTCATCTTAGAGGCACTACCATCACAATAAAATTCCTTTTCGGCAGATGGATGTAATTGCATGACGCATGTTTACACAGGGATATGTGGTGGTTCCTCTTGGACCAGGGCACCCGCTTAGCTGTTACATGAAGCCCTCTGCATGCACACGTGAATTATCTGATGTCTGAACAGTGCTTGAATCTGTCAGGCAAGCTGTTCAAAATAATTAGAATTATAACTAGCAGGCAGCTGAAGTTCTTTAGGAAGCCCTGAAAAATTCTGCTGCCAATGTGTCATAGTGAGCTAGAGGCTGGGCTGACACCCAGCAAGGGTAACTGCTCCCTCTCAGACAAGCCCAGCCCTCAAAATACCTTCATATCTCAGGATCTGGCCTTTGGAAACCCATAACAGTGATACATATTGCAAGTATGAAGAGGGATTTAAACAGTTTGTTCAGGAATGGACTCTAAAACAATGCTGAAACACTGCACCTCACCACTGCCAGCCTCCGAGGGAAGAGTAAGTAGGAGTTAGGATTTAAGCTTTTGGGATGACAGTATGTGGCATATGTCTAAGATAATCAGTGGAATTGCTGCGGGAAAAAGTGTATTATCTTAAAATAAATGTGGTTCACCAAAAAAAAAGATATTCAAGCTCGGCTTCATGTTCATATCCTGTAACATGCAACTGCTGGCGGTTACAACAACAAAAAGGCATTCAGTGCCTATAATTATTATTATTATTATTATACACACATTCCATTATCCAGCAGCCTGTAGTAAATAATCACGACGTCTCATGAGTGCAGCTATCACATTTACTGTCACTAGCTGAGCTGTTCCGATTAAGGGCCGTAGTTTTTCCAGTAAATACACATAACCCTCTCTAAGGAGTGACGGATGAATGAAAACTGAAAATCTGAGGGAAAAAGAAAAGGTTATCATGTAAGCTTCACTCTTTGCTCAGAATGTCATGTTTCTGTATGTATGATAGAGGCTCTGGAGCCCTTACCCTACACCTCGATGGGCTGCTCTGAAGCCCAGCAGCCAGCTTGCCCTTGTGTTCTCCATCAGCCACACCTGAGCCCGTACCTTCTCCCGGAGGCTGGAAAGCAGCTTGAAACTGCTGTAATTGGTAATGGTATGTCCCCAAGTTGACATAGGAGATAGTCAGTGCATTATGTTCTAGAGATTTTTAGCCATTTGAGCAATCTTCTGTCCTTTTCAAGGTTGCTTTAAAACACCTGTGAAATAAGCTGAGTTACTTAAAGCTACCCTGGTGCTTAAACTTACAGCTGAACTTTCCAAAACAGATTTTATGGCCCTTCAGAGTCAGACACTTAACACAGTTGTTTTATGTTTACTCAGCTTCCACCATTTTATTTTGGTTCATCAGCAATTTCTGGTCAAGTTTCCAGACCAAGTCTGTAAACATTTACTACAGGACTAGAAACAAGCAAGTAAGAGCCACTCTCTTTAGATAAGATTTTGTAAACTCTAGACATGATGAGATGCAAGCAGGTAAATTAGGTCAGTTTTCATCTCATTTTTTTTTTCCCAAGTTTTGCAAACAGTAAATGTTTTTCCAACTTCCTCTGAGGTTGTTCTGCACTGCCTTTCCCTCTGAGTCTTCCTGAAAAATGTGGTGACAAAACAGAAAGAGCAGAAACATTCCCACTCTCTCCTGGCATCTCCTCCAGTGCGCTGTGTCCAGCAGGATGCATCCAATCTGCTGTTCCCACGTGGAGCCTTGGCAAAAGCTTTTGTCTCCTGCATTTCCCTTCTGAGCCTGTTCCTCCCCGCTCAGGGTGGGAATAATCAGCATTTCCTGCAAATTAAAATGCTGTTGCCTGGCTGCTGCCTTGGATCTAATTACACTACCCCACCTCAGACCCTGCTTTGAGCCATTTTCATTGTGACCCCATTAACGAGTGTTTGTTTTTATCAAATTGAAACGTTCCATTGCCACATCCCAGTGTTCTCTTGCTGCTGCTCTCACTCCCATTCGAAGTGTCTCCCCTCTTGCTGGTGAGCTGGCCCCTCTTTTCCCATCCATCACCTCCATGGACCTTCTGCAGAGGCCAGTACAGCCTCCCGGCAAGTTGTATGGATTTCATTTGGACATCACACTGTTTTTGAAACCAGCTACAACAAGCAGCAGCCATGTCATATCTGGAGCTCTACTAAATTCCCTGAGGGCTGGGAAGGTCCAGATTTCAAAGGCAGCTTTCCCCATGCCTGGGGTGCTGACAAAGCCCTCCTCGTTCTCCAGCATCAAAGGAGAACTGGTCTGTGCCACATTCTCCTCACCTGAGGCAGGAGGAGGCATTGCACTGTCCAGCTATTCCTGTGAATCTTATGGGAAGCGTATCTTTGAACTCATCCCTCTATCAAATATTGTTGAAACTGTCTATTAGGAGGGATGTGGTGGCATGGGCAGACACACAGAGGCCAGACAAGCAAAGTCCAAATCTGTACTTCGGACCTGAACTCTTTAAAGTCCACTCTGGGGTGCAGAAAGAGGTCTCGTGGAGTTTCACCTCTTTTTCTTTAGGAATCAGCAAGCCTGAGGTGCTTTGTAAAAGTTGTTGTTTACTGTTTGTTCCTCCAAAGAAACTTTTGCTTCCTTGCTACAGCGTGGTAATCTACCTCTGGCAAATAAAGTGGCTGCCAACGATCTCACCGCAGGGCTGCTGCTTGTTGTTGTAGCGATCAGTGCCGGAGCAGCAGGAGGGTGTTCCGACAGCTTGTTCTCAGCACACAGCTCAGAGGAGAACAGAAAGAGAGGAGGAGAGAAAGAAGGAAATAGAAGCAATAGAGAGCCTAGAGAAAAAAAAGAACAAAATTAAAAAAAAAATATGAACAGGCTTCATGATTTTCCTGGATGTTCACAATTTCCCACAGGACTGAAGCATGTTATCCCAGCTTCCCTCTGACAAACACAGCCCAGCACAGAGGCAGGGGTACCAGGCTGCTCTCCCGCTGCAGACAGCAGCAGCAAAGGCAGCTCTTTCTTGAAGACCCCCAAGAAGCCGTGTGGGGCTGTTCCTCCTAAGAGCTGCAAAGGTCTCCCAGCGATCAGCAAGGAGGCATTTCAAGTCACATCTCACTTTGATTTTCCATCAAGGTCTCTGAACTATTCAACAGCAGCAGGCAAAACCTCATTCATTGTAGCCAGTGAAGAAAAAAGAGCATGCAGACCTTCCAGAGAGGCAGGAGAAAGTCGAGGGGAAGGAAGGCTTGGGAGAAAGTGAAGTAGCTACTTCTCTTGCTGGAATTTTCTATCCTGTAATTTTACCTACAGCAGCACTGTGCAAATTGGCAGTAATGGCTGGGAGACCCATTGTTTTTAATTACAAACTAATTGGAAAAACACAATGGAAACAAGGATTTGCACCATAAAGCATTCCTAGTTCATTTATTAGGATGGCTATAGGTCTGGTTATTTAAGAGAACACTTTGCAACATGCTGTCATACTTATGAGGGGATGCTTAGTGAAGGAAACAAACCAATGATGAAGCCCTAATAAAGGCAGGCTTCACTGTAAGCAAGAAGGGCAGTGTTATTACAGCAGTAAAGATTGTGTCTATGAAGAAATACCCAGAGCCAACTGAATTGTACTGGGTTTTATAAGAGGGCATATTAATGAAATGACATTCAGGGCTGTTGCACAAGTCCCCACCTCATCCCCTCTGTCCCAGGGAAGCCACCTCCCCCCTGTGCAGGAGGCACAAAGCAGAGCTGAGGCCCCTGTAGCAGTGACCTGCACAAGCCAGGAGTCTTCCCTGCAGCCACTCTCGGCCTTCTGCACTCCATTAGCATCCTTTTCTCCTTCCAGTCCTGGCAGCCTTTGGTCTCACTGTACAGACCAGACAACTGGGGTCTAGCAGTAACTATACCCCCGGGCGCTGGACAGCATCCCTCAGCTCAGATCATGGCAGCACCTCCATGGAGCCAGCGGCAGCAGTGGAGCTTTAATCTGGGAGGAGTCTGGGTCCCGACGAGGTGTTCTGTCATGTTCTCCCCTCGGCAGAGTTACAGCCGCTCTGCTCACTGCCCCTGTGCCAGCGCATGGTACGCAGGGCTCCTCCCTGTGCAGGTGTTCTGTCACGTTCTCCCCTCGGCAGAATTACAGCCACTCTGCTCATTGCCCCTGTGCCAGCACATAGTACGCAGGGGAACGAACATGGGAGCTGCCAGTGTCAGCTCTGGTTCTGCCTCTGAGAGATGGTGCTGTTGAGATGCATGGTGCAAAACAATTCAGAGACAAAACTCTCTGCTGCAACACTGGCGGACCTCAAAATAAGTAGAGATCTTGTGAACACCCAGCAGCGGGCAGAGCTTGACCCACCAGCTGCCCTCCAGAGCTCCGTGGGGCTGCCCAGCGCAGGCTGCACCCCCAGCACAGCCCCAGCCCCCTGACACGCCTCAGATCCACTGCAGAAAGAGGAAAAGGCTGCCCTTTGCTTTGGCATTTCTCACTCCTTCCAGCTGTGATACTGATATTCACCCTTCACACGCTCAGTAATAAATGAGGAACAAGCATAAGATGATAAAAATGTTTATCTTCTTCCCTTTTTTTTTTTTTCTTTCTATGGACTTGCTACAGATGTGCTAGTTAGTGATGGATGAGTTTAATCCTTGCCCTTTTTCTAAAGTCTGTTGATTATTTACTGGTGTTCTTGTAGTTTGCTGATCTATATCTACTAAGGGACTTTTGCAATATGTAATGCCTGCGTTAATGGGATTTCGGGCCTGTATAAATCACCCAACCCTGATACTCATTGTTGAATACATATTTCTGAGGCAGATGAGTTCCCATAGGCCCTTCGGAAACCCCACATGCTGCTTTTTAACCCTCTTATTTTTTTAAAACTCTCTATGTGGATCCTCCCTTCTTCTCTCCCTCTAAAAAACTGTGAATGCTTTTGGTATTTGAAGATACCAAATCCATTTAATGGCTTTGCTGTTGATTTGCTTTGGGTTATAGTTCAGCTGCTTGAATTTTAAATCTTTTGTGTTTGTGCTACATTGGTCAGGAAAGGCAGGCTGAACTTACCCCGACAGATGCCTTGACTGCATGAGGGTGGGGTTTTGCTTTGAAAATGTTAAAAACTCCCATAAGTCTACAACACTGAAGATATGCTCATTTTTCCTACTACATTTTCCTTTTATTATAGGATTCTAAAAATAATAGGATGTTCAACATATGCAGAGATAGAATACTTTCCCCAGCTTTGTTTAGTTAGCTCTATTAATATTTGGACACAATCCTGGTCCACATAAATTACCTGAGGCAGACAGTCACTCTCAACCCTGTTGTGTAAATATGGCAGGCTGAGCTTTAAAACACTACTGCAGTAATCCCATTTCACATTTATAGATCTGTATTGATCCCAAAGGATCCCGTCCCACCACAGGATGTGCCAGCTGGCTGCTGGGAAGCAAGGATCTGCAGGGTGAAAGCAAACTGGCACATAGTGCCCTGCACAGCACGAGGGGGAAGCAACATCTGGGCCGTGGAAACCAGCACAACCTGTGAAATCAGGTTGGCAGGTAGACACGGCTCTCCTACGAGTTAAGCCACCCTCTGAGAAATACTTATGCACCCAGATGTTTGCCTATTCTTTGTAAATGTGACAATAGAAGACATTACCTCCTCCCACACATCTTACTCCAAATAGAAATTAACTGAAATTGAGTGATAGGAGACTTGATTTTCCTACAAAATTGGGTTTGCTACCTGACTCATGAAGTGAACGCAACTTGCATAAAAACGTCGGAGAGGACAAGTTTCTGGGAGATGGAGAAAATCCTGGCTTGGGAGTCAGCAATGCTTCTGTAGAAGCCCTTTATCATTTAGCAAATAATTCCTGTTTAAATAGTTTGGGTGGGGACCTTGGAAATAAGGAGAGAAGATCTCATTTCTAGTTAAGTTTGTTAACTTCTCAGGAAGCCTCACTGAATGTTCAGAGTCTCCTTGTTTATGCAGAGAAAACATTCCCCTTCATGCAGAGGAACAATGGATGCTGTAAGGGTCAGAAAACAGCTTTCCCAGTCACCCACAGCGAGAGTTTAATCACAGTGCCCACACAACAGAAAACAAATGGAGGGTTTCCATGTTTATATGGACAGTGCATCTGAGGGAAGGCACAATGCAAACCATGACAAAGGCAGGCTGGGCTGGCCTTGGGAAGTGGCAGAGTGCCGTCACATCCAACACTTCCTGAGGAAGCCCCATGCAGCATGGGTTTCGTACGGAAGCACAGATGGAATTAACCATCGCTAAGATGTGAATATAAAACATTCAAAGGAATGACAAATGGCACTTTCTCCTTCAGGACAGCCATTCTGATCCAGGAGACTGTAAGCACAGTTCCATCCAACACACTTACCCTGAATGTGCGTGATCCTGATGCTCCAGGTGTTCCGGGAGATCCCGATGCTCCAGAGCTCTTTGTCTCTCCTGGTGAACCCATGGTGGTCCAGCCAGTCAAAGCCATGCAAAATGCCGTCAACAGCACTGTCACACAAACCCGGCCATAGCGGGTTCCACACAGCTTAGAAGTTATCCAAACTGTACAACAGAAGTAATATAAGTAGTGCTGCCTGCTGGCTGTTGTCTGGGTGGAATATATACATATATATCTCAGTTTCAAGCATATAGCAATTTGATTTTGTCTGACTGGAAAATGTAGCCTTCAGAATGAAAGATGATAAGAAAGAAACATGGCAGAGCAGGATATATCATGAAACAATTCCCCAGTATTAAAAACTGTTTGAGGTTTTTACTTTCATAGATCTAGGCTCTAACACCTAGTGGTTTTCTACTCAACTGTACGAGACAGGCACGTCCTTTTCAATAGAGCATCAGAAACAGGAACACATTGATTTTCACCAAGTAACATTAATAGCACATGTCTTCACTACCCAGCAAATATAAGGAGAAAAAAACCATGACTCAGGCATTTCAAGCCACAATGGAAATGTTATTGGTCTTGAAAATCTTTTGAATGCTTATACATAGAGTTTTGTTCATATGAACATCAGAAGAACTGCCAGAGTCAGTATCTCTGTATACACACACATACAGAAAGCTTTGCAAGATCTGAGTCTATGCTTCCCAGCTCTTATAAGTTCATATAGATTAGGAAGAAAGGAGCACTTCTGATCCAACAGCAAGAAAAAGTTTCTTAACTTTGACTGAATCAAGCACGTACATTTTTGGTGAGACACAAGCTTCACTGATAACAGAACCACTTGTAAATTATTCAGTCTTGACATTTATCCATGAGACTTCAACTAAAACTTCATTTTTTGTGCTGAACTACCACAGAAGACACAGAAATGACAATAACTCCTGTTTGTTAAGATCCCACCCGCTTTCAAGATGTGCATCTGAATAAAATGAAAGCTGCCTTCATTTACCACCCAAGATGCTGCTGCATTTCAAAGAGATGATAGCCAAATGCACACAGACGATAAGAAAGAACTGTTCAAGGAATGATTCTCAGCACTGACTAATATTTGATAAGAACAGCCATGAAATGAAAGCGGCGTTAAGTTTTATTAAATAATTTTCCACTGCCTCCACACTGAAGCATTAGTATGTGCAGCAGAGAGCTTAACTAAATTATCAGTTGAGAAAGTAGTGTTGGGAGCTATTACAAAATGTATCAGAAGTAATGAAATTCAAATCCCATGATTGCTCTTAGAGACGTTGTTTTATAGATGTGGAAGGGGGGGAAAGAAAAGCAATCCTGGTTGGTAGCCAATGACAACTGCAGCTGCCAACCTCCTCCACTCCGTCCACCGTTGCAGAGCCCCTTGACCACATACTGACTGACTGTGCCTTGAGCACAGGGCAAACCGGGGGCTGAGAGGCCAAGATGATCTAGGCTATGCCTCACTGCCATCAAACCAGAATCCTCCCAGTCCTCATTACACTTCAAGGTTTCCAGCACAGAGAGAGGCGCAAGGGCTCGCTGCTCGTTCCGCAGGCAGTGCCTCAGCAGGGACAGACCTTTCCAGATGAAAAGTGCTTCCCTAACACACCATACAGAAAAGAAAAAAAGAAAAAAAGAAAAAAAAAAAGTAGCCTAAATGCACATATTTCACAGCCACATCTACTTCTTGCAGAGGTGAAGGAACCACTGGCGGTCCGGTGGTGCAGGGATGTTGCACAGCCAGCTCTGACAGCAGAGCGTGCCACCAGCACATGCTGCAGCCCTTGGTCTCAGCTCAGCCTACAGACACCCCAGAGGCTCCAGTTCCCTTTCCAATCAAGAAGGGAACTATTCCTGAAGTACTTGCACTAAGTAAAACACCTTACGGTTTTGGCCTCCCCAGATGCCATCACCCACAGACAAATGTTTGGCCATCATGTCCCTACTAGGTACAGTCCTGTTATCTTCTTTTGACTCATTTGATTTTCACAACACAAAGGTCTAGGGACTCTAGCTTTATTTCCATGACATGCTGCTTTGCTGGCAATTTTTTTAAGGGTTTTTCCTCCTTTCTCTTCCTGCTTGGATGGTAGCTACGGACATCTGAGAAGAGTGAAATCCATGAAAATGAGCAGCAATGGTCAATCAGGCCAACATGTGTTTATAGAGACATAAACAAAGGGGAATGCAGACAACAGAGAAAACATACATAATCCTGAGGAGCAAAGAGGTTCACCTAAAGGTTAAACTGTAAATATTCTCATAACAGAGAAAACATACATAATCCTGAGGAGAAAAGAGGTTCACCTAAAGGTTAAATTATAAATATTCTCATACAAAAAAACCCACATCAGTTGCATGAGGCAGTTGGGCTAGAATCTATTTTGTTCTTACAGTTCTCTCCCCTTTCTGTTGAATTACAAAGGATTACTAATTATTGCTGCTGACATGGTATTCCTGGTATGGTGCTGTGCTAAATAAACATGACACACAAAATGCAAACAATACCACATGTTTTACACTCCCACCTGCCTATATTTCTTCAGCTCGTATGCATGTCCCTGAATGTTCCTTGTACAATGCCAGTGCTCACTGCAGCAGGATGAGAATATCATCCAGGAGTGACCAGCGCACCGGCTGAGTTATGAGAACAGAAGTAAGGTGAACAGTTGACAGTTCTCCCAGTAAAGACAAATAAAATAAAACATAACATAACAAAACAAGGTGCAAATTATGTGGCCCACTCACTTCTATTCCTTCTTGTTGGGGCCAGTACCGGTACGTCCTGATGTGCTGTAACTCCCACTGTTAGTCATCTCAGAGCTAATGATACATCTGTTCCTTAGTTTCTTTGATCCATTATTTTTATGAGAAACTGAAAGAGTTCAGTCTAGCAAGATATTCAGAGTGAAGATACCTTGTTCACGAGCTATAATTATCAGCCTAGAGAGGAGATATCTCAGCCTAGAAAATCTGAGCAAAAAAAGACAATTAAAACAAGATGCCATGTCTGAAAAGTAGCCATCCATATTTACTCTGAAAATAAAATCTAACTTTCGTGCAACAAAGCACCAGGTAACACCACTCATGGGTATTGTGGATTTATCAGCAATTGAGTCTCTAAATTAGAAAGCACAGTGTTCAATCACAGGCAATTAGAATTCATGTAGGAAACACTGGCTGGTTATTCAGGTCAGACAAGACAGGATGCTGGCTTCTGGGTTTAAAACCTTTAAACTGTTAACAACATTCCCTGCCCAATACTCCCATCCTTACTGGAGCCTCCACAATTGGCCCAACAGAAAAAAAAAAAATCACATGAAAACAAATTAATTTACCACACAAAAAGATAAATTGCGAAGGCTGGTAGGTCAGGGACACTACACAATATACACAACTTCATGTACAGTCGTACTTTGCTAAAACATGAAATACCAATTACTTTTTTTAGCTGCTCAGTTTAATTGTTAATACCTGCTCTGGAATCACTCTAAACCATAGCGAATAAAGGAAAGGTGAGACCTGAACTGCAGTGCTACACAGGAATCAGCACACGGCAATGACCAAGTGAAAGCATTAACCAACCTTGTGACCAATATAGGAAGAAAGCAACAGCTGCATAAATGCATTTCTCCACAACAGACCTGGGGATGCCTTCAAGGTGATAAGAACATTTGTAACCCTTCCTCATAACTTATAATTACTTGGAAGTACAAAAACCTAATCAGCTTACAGAACAGATCCGTCTTGGCTTATTTACACGTCATGTTGTTTTGCTGCCAGTTACTGTGCCTGAGCTGTCAAAGCAAATTTTCTTCCCCACCCAAGGATGGATGTGCAGTGATGGGCATGTTTGTGCTGGAGCACTAGTCACGCAGGCCAGAAGGTCTCCGTGTACCCTCCACTTCTTTAAGGGCTTTTTCATTTCAGCTCTAATTTGTCTCTGCTATAAATACTCAAACCTGGATGCTGCCACCCAGGCACATTAATTGCCAGGGCATCATCAGGAAACACAATAGGTGTGTAATGCATGCAGACTAGAACAGCCCCACCAGCTTGCAGAATGGCTACAGACGCTTGAAAAGTTATTTAATATTAGTAAGACTTCAACTCTCATTCCCTTCAACTCCAAAGCATAATGGGTTTTTTTCAACACCATATAGCTGGTACCAGCCTGTTCCCAAACACCATCGCCGCTTGACCTAAACTCTTCACAGACAAAGTGTGCAGTCCTGCTGGGTGTTAGCATCATTCCTCCTGATACTGACTGCCTCCTTTTAGCTCCATGTCCCAAAACACAAGCGCTAAATCCAAGCTGCGAATATCTCTTCAGTTCCTAGAATTAAAATAATCCATCTTTCTTACCCAGAATGCAGATCATCCATCTTTCTTACTGCTTACTCCTTCTTCTCAAAGCCTCCTTCTTGTCTCACTGAGCAGGGAGGGTCTCGCAGTGGCCTCACACCCTGGCTTGTTCCTTCTCCTAAACAGCCCATGCAGAAACAGCTGAGAGATTGTCCACCACAACTAACAAGCACGTAGCAGCAAGGTTGCCATGCCTTCTGGAAGGGCGGCCACACAAGCAAAGATGTACCAGAACAATTGCCGAATACTGAACTGATGGAAATGGATCATTAAAATACCCCACTGCGACATTAAACAGTCCATGGTAGTGACTTCCAACGGATCTGTTTAGAAGAAAGAGACTAAGCTGTATCTTTGAGAACCAGGGTGTACCTTCTTTGAACAAATTGAAAAGATTATTTCAGAGTCACCTACTGGGCAATACACCACCATTGTTGCTGAAAACTTAGTTTCATTGGGGTTGATTTCATTACAGTTTACAAGCAGAAGTGTCTGGACAGATCTGGAAGCACAGTGGGAAGATGGATCACTTTGATGTTTTGCTGTTTCTCCTCATTTTATGTATGCAGCAGAGACTTTCCAAATCATGAGGTAACTTAAACTTTCCCAAAAGAATTAGTTGTGCCAGAGCAACATCTCACCGCTCAGTCCTGGAAACTGTCTTAGCCTTCCCACAAGATGTTGGATGCCTGATTTGCCACCAACATGAATTAGTTGGAGCAGCCTTAATTTAAAAATCTGAAGCTTATTCAAAGATTTAAGACTGTACAATTACAACTTATTTTTCTGTCAAGTTTTTGCATTTGCAATAGTTCCTGTAGGTTTCTTGTTTCAAGAGAGTCCAAAAATGACAGGCCAATCTTATTTCTGCTAAAGATTACTCTTTCTGCATTGATAAGGGTTGGGCTAGCGATGACAGAAATTCAAATGAGG
Source organism: Pterocles gutturalis (assembly GCF_000699245.1). NCBI lineage: Eukaryota > Metazoa > Chordata > Aves > Pterocliformes > Pteroclidae > Pterocles > Pterocles gutturalis. The sequence continues at coordinate 40,007 of NW_010125584.1, read as the reverse complement.
TGCAGGTTCTTTAGGCTTGTTTTGTAAAAACACACGAAGATCAGATTTCTGCACTAGCTGTTAGTGTCCAGAATGGAGAATGCACGGAAACATTAGTCATTGCTGGAAGCAAAAACTCGGTTCAAAACTTGGTTTCATGACATATTAACGTTCAAATAAACATCTGGTTTTACTTGGAAAAATCAAGTCTTAACTCCTAAGCTTTGAAAAAATTCAGGAGCAAAGACTCTTTACAACCACCAGATCTGCAATGCTGGTTATGCTCAGGAGTAAGAAATCTGCAGTTCAGAGATCAAGCCTGGACTTGGCAGTCCTCTGCCCTTGTCCTGGTTTGATTCTTGAGAGATGCAAGAGAAAAACTGTGAAAGAAGTGCTTACAGCCAGAAAGGTTTGGCTTTCGGTGGCGGACAAATACAGGATTTAGAAGAACTCCACAGAAGTCATGGGACTTTGGCTGCTTCTCTGCTATGGCAGCTTCTAAGTCTATGCCCTCTAGTTGTATTTCTGTTTTATTGGTTATTTGAGGGCTTCAGAGGTCTCTAAGGTATACCAGGCTTATTCAAGCACCTAATTTAGCCAAAACTTAGCCAAAATTAGGTCCTCTGTGTTGCCATTCCTGCCCTTTCCTGAGCAGCTACTTCTGTTCTTTGAGCACATAAAGAACTTGCAGCACCTAAATGAAATGTAAGACAGTGGCATGAAATCCTTCCTACCCGCTCCGTATCCACGTCTGGCAGTGGTGTAGGCTCAGTATGAATCAGGACCTCTCTACACAACCACAGCACAAATAACTGCTCTGTTCTTATTCCCTCAGAGCCTGTTTTTCCTTTCACAGGAAAGATGCATTGACATAAATTTATAACAACATCAATACATTTACAAGAATCAACAGAAAGGTATTTCCTCCCCTCCTGTTGGTATAGTTACTCTTTCCAAGGGATTAACCTCCATTTGGCTTTACTGTACATTGCCTTGCATGGCCAGCTCATTCACACATGCCTTTCAACAGCCACCAGATCGGCCTTCCAGCACTAGCTCCAGGTTCCCTGTCGCTTCACCTTATGACTCACTCTCTGGATTTGGCTGCTTTGTGCCTTATAAAAACAATATGCAATTCCCTCAAATCTCTGTCCCAATTCAATCTGAATTAATCAGCAGGCTTTATTCAGTTAGTTTGCTTTTCCCTCTTGGAGAATGACCTCATCATACCCTTCATTCATGAAACAGATATCATCTCCAGCCCCAGAATGTCTTTACATACAGCAATATACTCTATCTCCAGCAGAGCTCAAAACATCAGTAGCGTTCTTGGTGTGGTCTTAGAGTAGAGCTGCAGCACTTCGTAATCTCTGAATCTCATTGCACTCTTCCAGCCGCACTGCATATCATACCATTGCACCCAACTACGTTGTGCTGAGTACAACATAGTGATGGAAGATTGTGAGACACTTGGAGATCTGATGCTCCTACAGAGGGAAATTCTGCCATCTTCTAAGCCTTTTATCTCACTCTTCCAGCCGCACTGCATATCATACCATTGCACCCAACTACGTTGTGCTGAGTACAACATAGTGATGGAAGATTGTGAGACACTTGGAGATCTGATGCTCCTATAGAGGGGAAACTCTGCCATCTTCTAAGGCTTTTATCTTATGGCTAGAAGAGCACAGCTGATACCATGTGTCTTCCCTCAATATGCAAATGTTTGCACCGTCTTTCCACTGGCTTCCACAAGAAGAGAGCAGGCACGATAATCTGAGCCCATCTCTATGCTTTAGCTGCTCTTACCAACTGCTCACAATGGTCTAGGGCTTCCCACACCCTGCTACAAGAAATGTTCCTCAGAAAATAAACTCTGAGAGACTAAAAGATCCTCACTTCTAAATGCTACTGGAGGTCCATACATCCTGTGGTTGGAAGTTGTTCCATGAATTAAAATATCTGAACTCCACTCCTGGCTTTGCTGCAGACCTTCATGACCTTGGGTAAGTTATTTTGCTTTTTCTGTTTCTGCTCTACTGTTTTGTTTTTCAGGGGAAAGATCCCTTGGGAATGGATCTGTCTCGCAGAGTGTGTTGAGATACCACTGCCCTAAGCAGTAGGATCACAGCCTTAACCAGGCAGTACACCTTATTAACAAAGAATACTGCAAGTAAATGTTCCCTATTAGAACTTAGTTAATAATTAAAAATTTATAACACATGCTTTTGCATCAAAATTATCTTTTCACTTGAAATTAGGCAAAAGAAAAAAAATGTCCTGAAGCTCAAGAGATTTGGGCTGATTTGTCATTATCATCCACAGGGACATCTCGCAAGGTCTGGTTCACGTGCTACCCATCATCTTCCTGACTGCTGCACATTGACAGCAGATGGGCTGGGCTCTCTCGAGACTCACAGCTATGCTGCACGCCCTGAGACAGCTAGGACAATTGTTCCTAATCCTCTAGGATACCTTTGCCTCTTGTTTTCTAATATCTTCTGAGACAACATCATCACCGGCACATCTGCTTTCTGTAGTGATCAGACAACGCAGAGTAGCAGTCCACGTCCTACCTCCTGTTTGCAGAGATTTTGCTCTGAGGTCAGCGTTCTGTCTGGTAATTTGTTTCCATCCAATGCTCTTCTGTTTCCTGCCTAGGAAATGTGTCAGTGGCAAACCCATGCTATTTCATTAAAATCTGGGGAGCGTTAGTCAGAAAAGGGCACAGTCATTAAGCAAAATTGTTGGAAATATTTTCACGTCTCCCAAATGCACAATGATTTTTTCCTCACTGTGACTTATGCATGCTGAACGTTGCAACGGTTGCTCACGAACAGGTTCACACTTAGGTGTTTCAAGGCATGGCCTATTCCAGTTCACTACAGGTGACTCTTAAGGCCCCTAAGGGAGAAAGAAATTCGATTTCAGTAACATTTTGGGAAGAAAACCTGAGTAACCTAAAGGCCTTTTCCTTCTGTGGATCACCATCCAGACACCACAGACTGCAGGTTCCTGAATTAATGCTCTCTATGAAGACAGCTAATTGCAGACTGAACAGAAGCAAGCAAAACTTTGCAATTAAACAGAGGAATCAATGCATAGGAACAACCAATATAAAGGAACAACCCTCTCATTTAAACAGGATCATTAATTTCACAGGTAGAGCAAAGTGCTCTTTACAGGACTTCCTACTGTGTGTATCACCTCCAAGAGCCCAGGCAGTTGCCCTCTTCCAACACTTGTTTCCAAGACATGATCTTCAGTGGTGACTTCGGAGGTGACTTTTCTTTCCTCTCGAAGATCCCAATGACCTTGGGAATTTCAACATAAAAATTACATCTTTGTTCATGCTGTAGTCTATAAAAGTCATTTTAGTCCTGATAAAGAGCTTTTAAACAAACCCAAAATAATTGGCACATTGCTGGTACTTAATAAAAACATCAATTAAACACATGTAAGCTCTACAGCTCATCTGCAGAAGCAGAAGGCAGTAGCTCACCGAGCTGGTCCCTAATAGACATGCACAAATATCACCTAAAGCATATACTATCCTGAAAGAAGGGAAGAGCAAGCAATAACCATTTTCTTCTCAGAGGTGCCTGAGGTGTAAGCAGGTACTTTATGTAGTTACCTTCATGTGGGCCAGGAGAGCAGCAGCTTTGATGAAACTCTGAATACATGATCTGGAATCACACCTCTGTAAAAGACTCTTTGATCACATGCAAGCAAAGGAATAACCATTTCACGTTCTTACCTGAAGCTGATAAATGAGGAAACCCATGCTTACATCCCCAGGGACCTTCGTAACTGAAAACAGAAAGGCTGCAACAGCAACATCACTACACGGTGTGTGTAATCTATTGAAGCACTGTATAAGATTGTCTTCAATTAAAACAAAATTCCCTTGACATAACTTACAGATATTATAAAGACTGGTGACAGTGTTCTTGAAAGGATTATAAACTATTGCTGCCTACAGCTTGGCACTTACCCCAGCCACAGGGGAAATCTCTTTAGTTGTCTGAAGGAGATTAGAAAAAAAATCAAGAGCAACTCAGCTGGCACATTCAAAGCTCATGGAAACCAGAGCCAGGTAAATGCAGGACAGCGAGGGGAGCTCACCGTAGGGTTATAACACACTCACTGCTGTGCTTACCCTTCACAACCCTGTAGTAGCTCCCTTCCAGTATGAGTCAATGGTATAACAGTCAGTGCGGGCTCTCTACCTTCACCCGTACCTTTCTTGGACACATGGAAGCGTCAGCTGGGTCCAGCAGGGTTGTGTCTCATGCCACCAGTATGCCTCACCTACCTGGGGTCCATCTACCAGGCTGTGGTCCCAGCCATGACCATGGCACAGGTACGCCTTCACATCGGCTCAGCACACGGGCAAACATCCAGGGCTAGCTCACCAGCCACTTGTCAGGAGACAAAAACATACACAGATGACTCGGAGACACTCTGCCTTCCTGTCTGGAGTCCCTACGATCCTACCAAATCCCCTCTGAGGACTTCTGTCCTCCAGCACCAAGAGCAGCAGTACGGTTTTATGTACCGCTGATTGCAGTCGAAGAGATCCAGCATGAGATTTTCCCTTCATACTTCTACAAAGAAAAAGCAATAGATTTCATTATTTATTCTACAGAAATGAACAAGAATTCCAAATATGAAAGCAATTAGTATCTGTTACTTGTTTCCTTATTCTCTTCCACTTTTTAAGTTAAAAGAATGTTAGAAGATAGTATTTTACTTGCAACATTCCCAACGTGTGGACTCACATTTCTCCAAAGGTGGATGGGGAATGGAAAGGAGACAAGGAGATGATGAAGGAAAATGTGATATTATGCACGAGTCTTCCCACTGTTGTTTAGAGCTTTCTTCAGCTGATCCTGTCTGAAACACTAATAGCAAGTTTTCCTGCTGCAGCTGGACAAATATTCACCCAACTTCAGGTACAGCCACAGCAATCCATGCCAGCATGGGAAACCCTGAGTTTTAAAAATACCTCAGAACAATCTCCCCTCACAGCCATAACAAGCAGCAATGCAATGGTCACAGTGCATTTCATTATATACCCATGTGCCTCCAAAAAGGGGGTGCAGATAACTGGCCTCTATGTTCAGAGTTCAGATCAGGGCTGGATTGAGGAAAGGTTGGAGGAGGGGACACTGTCCTGCACAAAGGGATGTAAATTTGCATTTAACCCTAAAGAGACAAGTTCTTTGAAATACTGAATGCTCCAGTGGCTCCACTTAAAATACTGGGTGTTCAGCAACATTCCTCTTCCCAGGGTCATGCAAAGTTTATCTTTCCAAATCACTCAGTGCGTCTGTAACCAAACTGTGTCTTGGCTTTACTCCTAGGTTTAAATCTTAGTCTGTCACTTTGTTCACAGGTCTATAGGAGGTCAAAGCCCCTCATCCTTCACATCTTCTCTCACTGAGAGCACATCTAGTTAAAGCCAAAAGACAACTGATGGAGCTTCTCCCTCATGACTAAGGGTGATTTCCCAAAATCAGTGGCAGGATGTTTTCCGTAGTGGCTGATGTTCAGCTGCAAGTGGTTACTCGTGCAGATTAGCTGTCTAATAAGTAAAAGTGTTTGAAGGGATGCACACAATAGCCCTCCAGATCATTTAATCAAAAGTTGTAATGATATTTCTGGTCAAATTTAGTTCTTGCTGTGAAAGCTATTAGGTTAATCAAAATATGAGGGACCCCACCATCTACTTTTAATTAGTAAATTATAAGTTACTACGTAATCAGCAAGATTCTGTCGAGGTTAAGACTAAGTGCTCATCCCACAACCCATGATCACAATTTTCACTTGGGGACCATGCAGCAATGGCAGCAGATGAAGCCTGTATTTCCAAGCATAACTGGGGCTGTTTCTGCAGCACTGTAATAACGTGGCCTCAAGCTCACACAAAACCTTTAAAACAGTAAGGTCTCATTGTTTCAGAAAGTATTTAAAAGTGTGTTTAAAATTAAGCACATATTTCAGTCCCATTAAAATGAACGAGTTTTAAACATATCCTTAGATCTAAATGCACACATCAGAAGTTTCCTGATTAGACTGGATTGAAATAAACACTTATTTTTCTGAACAGGGGTCTGAGCACCTCAGGAAAGCAGCAGCATGGGCAGTGGCACCCAGAGCCCACCACAGTGCAGACCTGCTTGTGTGCATCACTTCACATATCACATCCAGTCCCAGTCCACATCTTTGCATCATCCTGCAAATGCCGCTGCAGAAGGCTGACTTGTTTGTGTCAGTCACTTCATTAACCTGAAGACAGCTGCTACCTTCTGTAAAGGGAACGGCTGAACACCAGTATTTATATTGCTTTCAGTGACTCACAGGAAAAATTTAACAATCTCTGTTACAATGGCTTCATTTCTTTGACTCAGTTTCAAGACAGGGCTCTGCATCAACCGTTCATTGCAGCTACTCCTCAGGTTCAAGCATGGCTCTGTAGAAGTTTCTGAATTAACTGTATTTTTTTAAGATAATTCTTACAGGTATGAAAAGTTACAAAAAAGCTGACAACGACTCCAAGTGAAAGGCTGTGCTTCACACAGAGCAGCAGACCAAAGGGCAGAATTGTCTGTAGGACCACCAGGTTTGGTGAAGAACTGGACTTTGATGTGACTCCATGCTAGATAATAAAAATATTTGTTCAATATGAGGACTGAAACATTAACATCCATAACGTGATAAAACTCCTGCACAGTGCATCCTTACACCACTAGCTTGTTGGGCTATATAACTCCCTGAACCCAACACCTCAAGTTCTCTGTCACAGAAGAATGTGTTATCTTACAGAAGACTCTAAGAATCAGTTTAAAACAAGAAACTTGCATAGAATTCCCATTCACTTCAAAAGGCACTTACATATGCAAACAAAGTATGTTTACAGGTTGTGCTGAAGAAAAAAAAAAATATATGCTTGCATTTGAAAAAAAAAAAAAATTGAGCTTGAAAAAATTCAAATTGCTTTGAAAAGCAAATCAGGTTCCAGGTCCTGAACTGGAAGATATTTAAAATTTAAAGCAGACAGATAAATTTTGCAACTGATTTCAGGGACACTTACTAAACACATCCTGAAAGTCAGGCACATATTTAATTATCTTGCTCAGTCATAGGCTAAAATTATTAGATCTCTCTGATGTCTGGGGAACTTGAAAACTCACCAACTCTTCTGGAACAAACACTGATATTTTTCCCCCAGGCTCAAAGAAACCAGAGAGCAATACCAACTCTGCATTCCAATCAGACCACGAGGATTAGGTACAGGTAGCTATTATGTTTGTAACAAAGGAGAATTAAAGAAAACAATCTTCCATTTCAGTAAAATTTTATGAGAACATGAAAAACAATAAAATCTTTATCTCAGGCACCTTATGCAACATCATCCTCCTAGGAGCATTCTTCTCTTCGGTTTTACAGTATTCTTACCAAGAAACCATTCTTTTCAAAATGTTAAATCTGCAGTGTTACACTCTTATCTCACCACTTTTTAGAAAACAATCATTCTGCTTACAAGATGTCAGTTCTTTTTGGTACTCCTGAGGTAAATCAGGTAACATACCGTATGTTTTATTGGCCCAGTTTTGAAAGTGTTGAAAAATCAATAATTCTCATTGATTTTAGCTTGGTTTCTGAAAATGTGTTTTTTATTTAAGCCAATAGCAAGTCTCCTGGTTGCTTTGTTGGAACTTAAATCTGATGGTGACTGTGTGTTTTTATTATTAGGAAGTCATTTGGACAATATCAATTATTCATAAGCTTATGGTGCATAAATCCAAAGGAGTGCAAAGTATAACTCCAACTTATTTGTAAATTCAGACAGAAACATATTGCCACAGCCAGATACAAATTAAGACATCAGCTCCCACGACTGTATTGCATATTGCACAATATTCAGTACTGCTTCTAAGTCTCAGCACTGGGAGGAGTATTTGTCCCAATGACTGTCACTTATAGCTGTGAAGGTAACTTTGAACTACTGTCCCATACCAGGGCAAAAAGTGGCTATTAAACCCAGAGAATAGCCTTTTCCTTCTAAATTTGGGAATTTTTAAGTCAGTCCCACAATTCTGGTATCACATCTAGAACTAGTCAAAAGTTTTAAAACAAAGGTTTCTTTCCAATAAGAACAGTTTTATTAATATTAAAACTTCTTGTACCACACGACATTTTCAACATTCCCATTTTGTCAAAAGACATGCCTTTTAAAAACATATCATAATTTTGCCAAAAATATTACTGAAATATAAACAAATTTTCTCTCCATTTAAAAAAAAAGTGTGAATTTTCCAAATCCTGAACTTTCAAAGGGTTTCCATATGGCACAAAGTCAGGTTTACACTTTCCAGCTCATCCCCATCAATACCATTGGGCAAACATCACCCCACCACCTCTGAAGACCAGCAGTGAGCTTACCTGCAATTACCAACTATTCAGATGCTGATGAATGGATGGCTCTGGAAACCCTTTGTGGAAAAAAAAAAAATAAAGTTAGTGAGGCATGGCAAAGCCTTTGGTTTTTTTCTGTTAAGACTTCTCCTGTTCCTTCTTTTACACTGATTTTTCAGTTTTCCCTAGGAAAACCTGTTAATCTTGGCAGCCTGACAGCATGTAGAGCAATTACCCATTTGATCTTCTTTGCTATGGACCCACCTGTTAGAGTACCTTTGGAGTACATTGTTTATTTCTTTGGAAAGCATAAAGATATTTGAGAATATGTTTTTCCACAAAACCTTCTGCTAGAAGGTCAAATTTCTGACATTTTGTCATTTCCTGGATTCCCCATCGCATACTTCAACAGTCCTGATTGACACCAGCCACATCCTGGCGTGAAACATTAGAGGGATGGTACTGGGTCTGAGGGGATTTGATTGCTCTAAAAAAATTCCCCTCTCAGCTGTTGAATTCAGGAGACATATTTTCTTTCTGCTTTCCTGGAAACCTGCCTTTTTTTTTTTGCCTTCATAAAGCAACAAAGATTATTCCTGAACAGTCCTCCTCATTTCTGAACCAGGTGATGGCTCATTTTTTGAGGAATTTGTTTTTAAGCTCAGAGGTAAATTGCCATGGAAATGGTACCTGCAGGCACTTGCTGGGAGCTGGAAGCTCCTGCTGACAGCCCTCAAAGAGTCCCCACAGGACTTATTAAAGGATAAGAAATGTCGTTCAAGACAGAACGCAAGCATTATGCAGAAGTTCTGCAGGAGACTGTAGAAACTGATTTCATCTTTACAAAAAAGATTAATTACAAAGCCTTGGGAACAGGTGTATTATTTACTACAAGTAAGAAGAAGCCCAACTTGGACTCAGAGAGCATTGTAGCCCTAAGATCAAGCTTTCTACTGTTACAATTTTGCAGCTGAAGAGACTTTGACATGGAGAGGGGACATGGGGGATCCCACCCTCACTCCCAGTGACCTGCATCAGAAAGGTGGTGTCCTGCGGTCCCGGCACCCATCCTTCCATTACAGACAGCAAGGGACGGAGCCAGCCCAAGGGACGGAGCCAGCACTGTGACCTGGAAGTCACTGGAAAGGAGCACAGCCTCTCGCTGTACGAGCTCTGTGGGCACCGAGGATCATTCCCAATGCCCAGCACAGCCTTGGCTTTTACCGGCGCTCGCAGGGCCAGCTCGATTTCACTGCAGCACTCCCACGGGCTCGCCAGAGCCCTCTGACATGCACTCTGCAGAGATTATGTACAGCAGACTTCAGTGACCAGGTTTTGGGACAGCTGAGCAGCCTGACAAGAGGAGCTTAAATAACTCAGCCAACTGGTTTGCCCAAGTCAAGCCCTGCTCTTCTCTTTCTCCCTGCTTTCTTCTTGCATCGCTCCACAGCACAGCCCAGTTTCATGGGAAGGGGATTTTTTTTGGCTTCTTTTTTTTTGCCAAAATAACCTGTGTGATCTGTTGAACGTGCTGCTGTCTGTTGTTATGGTGCTGACACCCAGGGACAAGAACACCCAGGGAGGGTCGGCCGTGGGGACCTCGGCAGCCCGAGCTCTGCACAGGGAGGGTGGGGAGCTGCGATCCTGCAGCGCTGCGGGCAGCTGGCGCTTCTATCCTTGGAAAGGTCAAATGCCTCATAACGGGAGCATTAGAAACTCAGCACTGCGCTCCGCAGAGCTCAGCCCCAGCCCCGTGATTCACACTGCAAACGCCGCGGTATGAATGCAGATCTGCTCTCCTAAGGGAGCCATGGGCACCACGAAAAGCCAAGTGGTTTTATTCCTTCTTTTCCTGCCATCGCGGTATGAATGCAGATCTGCTCTCCTAAGAGAGCCATGGGCACCACGAAAAGCCCACGAAAAGGTTTTATTCCTTCTTTTCCTGCCATTGCAAGGACAAAATCCCACACCAACAAAATGAATTTATTCCTCTGATGAAGGCAATAACCAGCAGAGAAAAACAGTAGGAAAACCAAACCTGACCTTGTGACGTTTGTGACACACTGACAAGAACACAGAATGGCAGAAGTCCTATTTTTAAAAGCCATCATCCTGCTGCTGTCGGGCTGCACTTGCGTCAGCAGCCACCCATAGCAGCTTTCCGGCTCAGCCAGCTCTCCTCCATGGCAGAGACCTGCCCCCACACCTCTGGTTGACAATATTCACCTGGAGTAAGAAGCTGGGCTACTACCTAAAACCACCAGTACTACCCATGCCTCCTTTTAAAGAAATAACCTTTAAAGGCTCTTGCACACATCTGCATCTTAAGGAGATTGAAGTTTGTGCTTAAAAAAAAAGAAAAAAAAACAAAGCACAGTTTTCATCTTATATGTGTGCTTAAAATTAGGCATGACTGATTCTGCTGAGGACTCCAGACCTGTAAAGGAAAGAAACAGGGGAAGACAAAACCTAAATGCAAATAAACAGCCAAGGCACAAACAGGACTTACACGCTCACAGAAACACGGAAAGCTTCAAAGACGTCTTTGTACGATTAGCTTCATGGTTTTACCTTGCAAATGAATAGTTATAAGGAAAACTAGCATTTTCTTGGGGTCTCCAGGTTAAGAATATATTAAAAAACTTCAGATTAATGAGATCTAGTGCACTCACTTAAAGCAGGAAAAATTCTTTTTTAATTACTCAAAAGAAAAACCCAATAATTAATAACCACCAGGAATAATAAATCTGCCAGTGTAATCTCATTTCCATTACCCTTATTAGCTGAAGAGATTGGTAGATCAAACCCAATTTCATTCTTCCAGAAATAAATATACTATTATTTTTAGCCTCATTTCCCAAGACAGAGAAGCCAATGTACCGGGGCTGCCTGCACTCCGGTAAGTTTTGAGCCTGCTGGCCAATCTCAACTTGATGTAAGGAAAACACAATGGTTCCAGAGCTGTCAAAGCCATCCCTGTTTTGTGAACCATCTCTGACCAGGAAAGACCCAAACAAATGCCTCCCATTTTGAAAAGCAGCAGCTATTCTGTGTGAGACCTGTTTGCCCCATTTCACAGGAACAGGCAGTGGGTGTAAGCAGCTGCAGAGCTGGGCACGGGGCTGTGGGAAAGGGAGAGACGACAGAAGGATAGTGGGGAGACAGAGAGGGCTTCGGGGCACTGCATGGAGGGGTCAATCAAACGTCAGGACGTAACTAAGGAATACTGCAAGGATGTAAGGATAGATAAAGAAATCCAGGAGCAACAGACTTCACTGATTCCACCACTCCTGGAACAATTTACTGCTAACCCTTCGTTCGTCCTGATGCTTTTTGCTGCACCAGTGCCCGTGCAGCCACTCCCAGGCAATCCAAACTCCTACACAGGACACTCGGCTGGGGAGCTGAGGGCAGTCCTCTGGCTGGTCTTTTGGCTGATGAAAATTTCTGTTCCATATCTGGCACCTGTATACATGAAAGCAAAGCACAGGTCACGTCTGTTCTGCTCCTACCCTGGAGGGCCACTGCCACCCAGCAGCAGCACAGCAGCGGCAAGCCCGGAACAGCACTCCAGATCAGGAATGGCTGGACTGGAACAAGGGGCACAAGCAGAGAAAGGAGTTGACTACTCTGGAAAAAGCATCCTTCCTTAAAGAGATAACCTCAAACCCTGGCAGAGCATGCAGCCACAGCTTTGCTCGCAGAACCCGCAGAGGACCTGGCGAGGTCCGTCCTCGCTTGGCGCAGCTGTATCGCAAACACTCATCCTTTATCCCTTCTTCTCTTAAATTAGAGCTTGCTTGTGACTCGTGCTGGTTTAGCAGTTTACTGCATGCTCGTTACATGCAATCTGCAGAAGATAAATTGCCTAGCACACAGGCTTCATCCTATCTGCCTTACACAGCGGGAGTGCAGCATGTAACAGAACAAACACTGTGAGATAATCTTTAGAGATAACCAGGAGAGCATAAGTAACACGACAATGCCATCAGTTAAAGTATGAGTAGCCATTGTGGAAGTTTAGACTGAACCTCACTCTAGTTATGTTAGTAGGTTAAATGGATGGAAAACAGTGGAGAGAAGATTCAGGAGAAAGAAATTATCTGGGGCTTTCCCTGACAGAGGACAGAAAGCCCGCTTAGTCACCAAATAGCCAGTAGATGTATCTGATTTTATATAGGATAACATTATCATCGTATAATGATTTTTCCTCAATATATCTGATTAATTTAATATTAGTAATATCCAATTACCTAGGTGCCAAAAAAAGCCTTCTTTGAAAATTTCTTTGAACTGTCCCTAAATTCCCACAACCTGGGAGAACAGTCCTTAGCAAGCTGATGGGCAGGTTGTGTTTTCTGAAGGAAATTCCTAACCAGTTGATTACAACATATTTTATGTTATGCTAAAATATTTACCAAATGGATATGGTGCAACATATCCTTCTGTTTGCAAAACTCTCCTAAGGCCAAAAATAGATTATGACTTAAAAATACGATGCACCACACTGGAAGTCAATGTAATATACTCTGACCAAGACCCAGTTGGTAGGTCATGAGGAGTCACACTTCTATTTTCAGCAATAAATTATGGTTTTCCTGGGCATTGACAATGACTGCTTTACTTATGCATCAATTATATAATGTACCCAGCCACTTACTAAGTCAAAGGTTTTATAACACAACCTTGTGACAGTGTTTAGGGCAAATACTGCAAAAATTATGACCACCATTACCCAGAGGTTGTGCTGGAATGGCAAGGTGTGCTTTATGTAAACACCCAACTCCTCCTGGGTGCCTTTTTGGCTGAAGTAAACCAGCAAAAGAGGGATGACAAAGTGGATTGCAGTGGCAGCGTAGGAGCCAGCTATTCCTGCAGGCACTTCGGTGTTCTCTGTGGTCAGAGCACTTGTGGTTGACAGTATTGGACTCATACCAGGAAAGAAAAGTCTTTGCTCAGTCCAGCCAGGAAGGAATGAGCAGAGCCCACACAAGGTCTCTTAAACCACTGCATTTAGGGCAAAGACAGCACTTACCTTAAATGTTGAATACAGTCCAAAAAAATAAAGGAGGAACAGCCCAGGAGCAAGAGAGCAATCCAAAACAAGTGTAACAGCACAATTGCTTGAATCTGAACAATTTAGCAGCTGAACAGAACTGACAAAGAGAGGGGATAAAAGGCCCCAGCCACAAGGAAAACAGTAACAATCCCAGAATCAAGGTGACTCCTCGTCCGTCTGGGAGGAACCCCCTGGGGAGGGACCTGGCGGGACACAGCTGCTAGCTGGATTTCCTGTGCCTTGGCTCGTCACCAGGGGATGGAAAGCCACCAGGAACATGGAGTGAGAGACTGCAAGAAAGAAGAAAGTCAGCATTTACAAACTCCCAGGGAAATTCTTCATAAGGACCTGCCATGCTTTTAGCCAAAGCCTACTGCAACATCCTTTGGTGTTTGTTGGGGTTTTTTTCCTTGATTAATCCTGATGTTAACCATTATGACATCCTGCATTCTTCAGTAATTACAGGAATTGAGAGAGATGCACCTGAAACATCAGTGGGAGCAAGTAGCACTCACCTTTGGGGAGCTCCAAATCAATTAATTTCAGCATGGACTTATCTTGAGTGAAACAAAATAAGTGATTTAGAAAGCAAATGCAACGGAGAATGAAATGCAGGTTGTCAAGTAACGCAGATGAGGGCCCTGGTAGTCCTTCAAGGAGAACATGACACATGACAGAGGTCAGATACCCAATCTCTCACTACATGAACTGGATCTAGTGTAAACTCAGAACACAGTGTTCAGCCCAAACCAGGAAAGACACAACAGCTTAGATACATGCCAAATGGATTACCTGGCCAACACGTCATTTCCCATAGTGCCAGCTCATCTTTGGTTGGCTTCTAACATGTGACAAAACGTGGGCAATAAATTCCAGAACGTGGGCATCCTGCATCACACCCACAGCACCGAGCAGCTCTGGCTGCTGCCAGTGTCACGCACTATGATAAATTCAGACTCATTTCTTTTTGCTTTAAGCAGCATTCAACAACCAAACAGCAGCGTGTTGAGATGCTCTAAATCAGCCTAGCTGGGACTAAGGCAAGGATGTGACTGAGGAATCCTCCTTTCTCTAAATTTTGGGATTTCTCATAGACCTGTACCAGCTTTGTTATCAGAGACATGCACATAGGTGACAAAGCTGGAGACCCACTGCACGTCGCGGGTGTACGGTGCTGCTGAGAGCGTTCATGGCTTTGGTTTCACCTCTTCAGCAGCTGAATGTACAACTTGCAGTTCAAGACTCCAGATATTCAAATCTAATAATTTCGCTAGTGTCTCACCCACAATCAAGCATTTTCTGCACTTTTGCCTAGCAGGATACATTCTTTTCAGGAAGTAAAGACTTGTCTTTCCTTGACACAAGGGAGTTTTAAACAATCAATTAAAGCTAAGTAGATGATTCCTAAAATGGTGCCTTCTTTTACAATTACTCTACTGGTTACTCTAGACAGGTGTACCATGGCTTTACTAGCTGACTGTGCATAAGAACTTGTCTAAATGGAGAGGAAGATGTGTAAGCATCTGCCAGAACAAGTGCTATGCAATTTCCCATGAAACTCTCGATTATCAATATCTTAGTCCATGTTTAGCCTGCAGCCCCTTATTCCACACAATCTTCACTAACTTTTGGTGCTAACATTATTGTTCATCAAAGTCTAAAGCAAAAGATGAAGCTGGGCATGTAAAACACTTGTACGTTTTTACACCTTCTGTGGTGCAGCACACATAAAAGGAATGCAACTTTTTGTTTTTCTGCTTCCCTGGGGGACTTACTGCTCCAAAGAACCCCACCATCTCTTGAGAACACCTTACTCCTTACCTTTCTTATTTGCCTGTAACTCTGAGAACAAAACCAACCGACCTTTGCAAGACAGACAAGCTTCAAACAGCCTCGATGCAGGAGGCAAATTCCTGTGCAGCGCTTCTGCTCCCAGGGGGAGAGATTTCTATTGCATCCTCGTGAGCAAAGCCTTGGAACAATTTCACTGTAGCAGAGTTGTTATAAATTCAGAGATCAGACTGGAGCCTGATGATAGGAACCAGGCACAGCTTTGCATGCCATGCATGTAAGGCTTCTTAAGAAACCATCTCTTAAAATCTAAGAATAAGAAAAGCACGCTGTCATTCCCTCCTCGGAGGGAGTCCTGCCTGTTGCTATTCTCCAGAAATGCAGAAACACTGAGAATAGCTCCACAGAGCAGAGTAAGTGGGCAAAGGGGAGGGGGCAAATTCAGCTCAGCTGTGCTGGAAGGCATGCAGCACTGGCACCTACTTACAGCAACTCCTGCAAGGAAGCTTGTAAATTGTTTTGGTTCATTTTGGTAGGAATAATGAACAGTCCAACTGGTTTTGCACAGATCATTGTTATAATGTGGTAGCAAGAGCAGAAAGAGGGATTGGGCTCCCTCATGAGCCTCCTGTAATTAAGTTAATTTTGTCAGATAACCATTACCTGGGTGTAGCCAGCCCTGTGAAGACCTTTGCTTTCATGCGTTAGTGAATTATGTTTTGATTCCTCATTATCATCCATAGAACTAACAAGCAGGAACCCATGCACACAGATAACACGGAACTTTGCACCCACCTGCGCCAGTGCCTCCTCCATGGGTTGCTGAGCTCTGTGCTGTGCACCCGCAGCCCAACTCCCTGCTGATGGGCTGAGCTCATGCTCCACCTTTGAATTAACAATTTTGTGTATCATTTACCCGGGCTTAATTTGTTGTTGATCTTTGGCTTCTTAACACAGAAAAATGCAATAACAAGGTGCCAGCCAGAGGGCTGGTTTTCTCAATAGGTTATCTGGTATGTTTTTCTATTGCAAATTTGAAGCCCTTAAAAGCGCTCCCACACCACTGCGTATCTAATCCCGTGGATGTTTCTTATCTCATCTACTTCTTCTTGTCTCATTCTGGTAAGAAACCCTCCCTGTCAGATAAAGTCATCAGGTCTTTGGATAAGGAGAAGCAACTTCTTTCACTTGATTAACTGCATGACTTCATGCTATCAGGTGCATTAGGGGACAGGAGCAAGAGACAGGCTATCAGGGAATCAAAGTCAGCCACAAATTTCTGCAGCAGCACCATTAATTTTGAATAATCAATTGCACATTTCCAGGGGCTTTGCCTGCAATAATAAAAATAATTCTTGTAGCTTTCAAAGGAAATACATAGATTGACAGTAAAGATCAAAAAAAAAAAAAAAAACCAAAACCTACAGTATCAATTTTTATATTATTTGCAGAGTTTGAGATGGCTATGGTACAAATTTTTAGCAATACAGATGTGACAATCTATTATTAAGATGATGATATGCTTAAGTAACTGCAGATATTAAAATGAGAGAAGTGAACATTGGCTCCATCCAAGTGTGACTGGGCAGAAGAGCACCCATCAGAGAGCAAACTCTCAGCTGCCTGAAGCCTGACAGAGTCCTGCCCAGCTTCTCACACTGGCTAACAACTCAGTAAGTGCTTCTGAAGTAAGCGTGAGGTCTAAGTCAACCCTAATCTGCTGAATGGTTGGTAAGTGTTTGAACACGAGCTCCCCACCACATCAGTAAGGTGTTTTTAAGCCCCAGACGGCAGCAGGGTTATGCCAGTGGAGGTCCCTCAGCAGGTGTTGAACCCGAGCTCCCCAGAAGCCAGATGAGAGCCATTGCAGCGAGGATATGCACAGCCCTTCTTCACCAGCCACCCACCTTAACCATGCCTTCCTAGAGCCCATGGGCTGCTCAGCTGGAGTGAGGTTTAGGAGTTCTGCTGGAGAGGAGATGAAGTGGGGCATGCTGGCCACGTCAGATAAGGCTTTTGCTTTTAAATCAAGCAGTTTAGTTCAAATCACTAATAAATGCATGCCTAATTTTGTCCAAAGGCATTCATTAGTCAACTCTAGTACATCAGTATCTGTGTCAAAACCGACATATGTGGTAGATGTCTCAGAAGAGGAGTCAGGACTGATGAAGTCTGATGAAGCTAACCAAGACTTCACAGAAACTTGTGGAATTTGGAGTCCGGGACAAGCATCCAACTTGGTACACTCCTGTCTGAAATTAAAACCGTTCTACAACCTCAGGCAAAAAAGCCTCCCAGAATAAACTTCACCACTGCTAACAAGAACGTGGAATGAACTGCAAAATAATTAAACTCATCTTGTGTCAAGGGAAACCTGACTGATTGCTACAACTCTGATTAGTTGCTCCCCCTGCTCTGGAGAGCATGAGCATTAGAGCGGAAGATAACCTTGATATTTCAGTAAATATTGAAGCTATTTGTTTAACAGCGTGGGTGAGGTTATCAGCCCAGAAGAGACTTGTTTCACTAATTATCACAACCTCTTCCCCTCCTACTGCTGCTACATCTGTAAGGGCAGAGGTATGTTTTCCCCAACCAAGAAACCAGTCCAGTCTTGGGCAACTCTGAGCAACAGCTGTTCTTACACCCGTTGAAGACCCTTCTTTCACCTGGCTAGATGGTACAGGAACTTACTGCACTCTCTGCAGCAACTGCTGTTCAGAGATTAGGACTTTGAGAATTTTTTTTTTAATTAACTGAAAGACTTAGATCTCTAAGTCAATTCCCAGCCCTGCTGCAGTTCAGCCATGTGAGAGGAGCACACCAAACCTAATGTTCAGAAAATTCATACATACGAAGTTCTCAAACAAGAGATGTTCATTATCTGAAGCCCAGCCTCCAGGCCTTTTTCAGAGATGCTCAGCTCCAGCCATCTCGCATGCTGCAGGAGGAAGCAATAGATCTCCCTACCCAAGTAGATTAACTCTCCAGAGCTTTTCTAATTAGAGACACCAGCTCCATGCCAAGGAAATGTGCTTGCTGCAGCTTATTTTAGCTCTGCAGTTCTGACAAACCAGTCACTTTTCTTCTTGTGATCTTGTGTAATTGGAAGACAAACTTTTTCTGGATAATGAACGCTCAGAAATATCACTGCTCATGAAGCAATGTATTTTCATGATAAAAATAGATCTATAAAATAATAGCTTATAAATAACAGAGAATTTGCTCACGTAAATCACCGAAGCAGAGAACAGTTGAGGTTGGCAGGAGGCCTTCACTCCAGCTCCGGCTCATGGTGGGACCAACTTCAACGGCAGATCAGGTTGCTCAGGGCTGGGGACAGTTAAGCTTTGAGTGTCTCCAAGGGCAGAGGTTGCAACAGAGGCTCAGGGAGCTGGGGCAATGTCTGACCACCCCCACAGTGAAAACATTTTTCTTTCTAACCAGAATTTCACATGCTGTAAACTCTGCTCATGGCCCCTTGCCCTTCGCTGCACATCTCTGAAGAAAGTCCAGCTCTCTTCTCTGTAATTTCTCATTTCTTTATTGTTTGAATTGCTATTTGATACTCTCCACATTTCAAGCTTTCCAAACCCAGGCCTTATTGCATTGTGACACTATTGGACAGAACTGGGAAGAGATGCTTTATCTCCATGAATGACTCCTGTGAGCGAGGACCCCTTCTGCAGAGCAATGTGGGGATTGAAGACCCTCAGCCAAAACCAGCCCTAACAAGAACTCCTTTTGGTCAAAGGAATTAACATTTCTTGGCTTACCTTTCTTTTCCACTTTGAGGGCTCTCGGTAGCGCCATTGCTCCTGGGAAGCTCAGCTCATGTTAACACAAAGCACTGTGGCCCAGCCTCAGTGGCCATGCAGTGGACCAGCCAAACAGCGATGAGGATGAATGTGTTTTCCTGACTCCTTTCGAGCTTTTTTTCTTGTACTGGGCCAGAACTAGCAAAAGTTTCTAGTTCTTGCCACTTGCCCCAACACACAAAATGCGGTGCCTGAGGACCATCTCCATCCATTACTTACCATGTGAAAGCCAGAAGTTGTTCTTTCCCATTTAAAAGGAGAACACATGTTTTCTTCCCTATAGTCTGTCTCTGACAATGTCACACAGCCTCATATCCTGCTGCTGCCCATCCACCCAGGAGTTGTGGGATCCTGTGTGCTCAGACGCCCATCTGCAGTGGGTTTCAGAAGTCATCGGGCTTTTCTTTCCTCCTCCACTATTAGTTCACAGGCAGGCACAGAAGATGTGCACCCTAGCTCCCACCGAAACTTGAAATGTTATCTAGTGAAACTCAGGTAAATCCTTCCCAGGCATGATCTCTTGCTGAGAAATTTATGCTCAGCTGCAGTCCACAGGATTTCCCGGTCTCAGTCCTCCTCCTGGTGGGGAGAGATGCAATGGCTCAGCCCGGAGCGGGAGGAAGGAGAGGAGAAATTGGGGATGGACCACGCCTGGTTCATGAGCTGTCCCTATCTCCCCCCAAGGGACATCTCTCCAGGTCCATGACCAAAACCCAGTCACCGAGACAGAGAGGTGCACTCTCCTCCTGCTGTAAGCAGTGGGGCGGGAGCAGCCCAGAACGGCTCTGCTTCCCTAAGTCTGCTCCGTGTCAAGGGGGTGAGAAAAAAATCGGACCACAGAGCTGCTTCTCCTCCACCAGCTCTGACCAGCCAGATGCGCAGCACGGAGCTGGCAGACAAAGAACTGCAGCGTGAGCAAACAGCATCTCAACGGAGGGCTGGGGAGCCAGAAGACAGAGGTGAAGGGAGTGATGGCTCCCCAAAGGAGTAAACCAACAGCAGGACAAAGCCAACAGTTCGGTGTTGGGGAGGAGCCCAGCACAGGAACAAGACTTCCATTTGCCCTGATGGTTTCTCTCCATGTGTTACTCGTGTGCCTCAAACATCTGAACTGAAATCAGGAGCTGGGACGTGCACTGCCCATCCTGCCCCACAGCTCCCCAGGGTGACGCGGCACTGCGCAGACGCAGAACAGCTCGGAAATGAGGAAAGAGATGGGAGCAAGTAAAAGGTCAATGCAATACAGAGGGATGAATGGAGTTTTCTGTGCTGTTTCCCTTGGATGACATCGAGGGCTCAGCCCATTGTCTCATCACACCACTACAAGTGTTGGTCTTTTTTTAATAGAAGAAATACCACAGGGATATTTTAGTCTGTTTCCTTTTCTCCTTTTTCTCCTTCCCCATGCTGTCTTGGGAAAAAGTAGCTAAGGGACTTTCAGCTATTGACAACTGCTGCATTAGAACATTACCATTTTGGGCAGCCCCAAAGCGTTATTTGTAGCCAAAACAAGCACAGTTTATAACGAAGCCTTTCATGTCAGCAGATCACAGGCAGGGGAGATGAAAAATTGGTTGCATACCTAAGCGCACAGCATCCCACCTAAATATCAAACATTAATTTGAAGTGTTAAATGCCCACAGCTCAGACACCACATCCTTCAAGCTGCAGAGGGAGGAATATCTGAGGGAGGTTGAATAACCCCCCAGGTGCTAGATGTGCACCTCACTCTCTGCTTCCTGCGGAGTGAGCCCAGGGGGCTGGTATCCCATCTCACAGAATAAATATGCCAAACTCCAGGTAAGATGAACCCAAAGCCCCATCCCAACGCCCATTTCTGCTGACAACAGCTCTGCAAGAGTCAATAATCAAACCCCTTCGTCATTTCTGTATGATTTAGAAGTTCAGCTCTTGATTCTAGCCGTCTGTCACATCGCAGCATATCGCCCTTCTCTATCTAAAATGGCCAGTGTGGAACAAGGAAAACAGCAGACACTTTCTTGTCTGTTTGAGCTTTAACTCCACAGAAAAACTCCTTCTCCCTCGACCTTTACACCCTCCTTTAAATGCCCAATGCACAGGCTAAGACGCTAGCTCTCAACAGCTCCCTGTAGCACAAATCCAGCAGCAGCACCAAAGCTCACGGCGGCTTATGTAATTCACTATCTACTAATACACCATTACACATCAGTCAATAGGACAGAAGATTTCATTGCTCATTGGTTTTGTGGAACCAATTAACTGGATGATAAAGAAGATAAATTTATTATGGGATCTGCTAGGACACTAATGGTTTGCAGGAGGAAAG
This sequence comes from Pterocles gutturalis, assembly GCF_000699245.1. Taxonomy (NCBI): domain Eukaryota; kingdom Metazoa; phylum Chordata; class Aves; order Pterocliformes; family Pteroclidae; genus Pterocles; species Pterocles gutturalis. The sequence continues at coordinate 18,631 of NW_010125584.1, read as the reverse complement.
AAATTGTTTACTTAAATTTAACAGGAGAATGATTCACACATGTATGTGTGCACACATAAGAGGTAGGATGTATGGACCCCAATTCCAAATAGCTGCAGCGTGGGGCTTTGCATTAAAGCCAGTGCTGCACTTTGGTGGCCACCAAGGAGCACATGTGAGCTGCATTGCCATTAACCCCCTGGGCTCAGCAGGCAGCGCGTGGCCCTGTGTGGCACAGGAGGGTGACAGCACGTGGGCCAGCACAGCATCACCATGGCACAGCTCCAGCGTGACCGAGCTGCAGCTGCCCTGCCAGCCGCTGCACAAGGGGTTTCGCCATCGCAAACCAGCTGAGGCGGTTGTGCAGTGTGCTGCCACGTAGATGTGCCCTGACAGCATCTGCGTCACTCCTGCTGAGGCTGCCAGCCTCCAGGACTCGTCTCTGTGCTGGCACGGCTGTCTGCTGGGCTCTGCCAGGCCACCGTGGGTTTTCCCCTTAACTCATCCACCTAAAAAAAAGAGCAGAGTTTTCCTTTGGGATTCAGCTCCAGCCTCACACAAGCCCCAGGGAGCACGTGGCACCTGGCACCAGGGCCACACACCACTGGGGATTTGATGCCTCCACGG